>NC_072829.1:350000-647500 GCF_027744805.1 Dunckerocampus dactyliophorus | reverse complement strand
TGTCACATAGCAACATAGAAAGGAACGCTACACCTAGCATCAAAAACAACAACACAGCAGCAGTGGCGGTGAGGCTAGTCGCTAGCCGGCTAGTAGCTAGCCGCTGTGGTGTGGCGAGGTGTCACTACGCCAGTAACGGAGTGTTGGGTGTAACAATGCTAATAACAATAATAATAACAATGTGGGTCATACGCAGCTCACACTATGGAAATGAAGCCTGGTTGGCAGGTTTGACTTATGGGTTTGGTTTGTTCACTGACTTTGTTTTTTTGGATAATAAAGGCCCTTTTTGGCCATATGAAGAAGAAATAGAACAAACTTCCAGTCACCTTGAGTTTATGTTTCATATATTGTGCATCATATGAGGCTTATATGGTTTACTCCTGAACGTGGCCACTGTATCATTTCTTTCCTACAAGGCACTCACTTATCTTATGTTTTCTGAAGTACCCAAATCGTACAAGTTCCATTTGGTCGAGCTGTACCAAGGTTTCACTGTCTGATGCATTCCATACAAGAGAGATAAAAACGTTATACTACACCAGTTAACATGTCTTGCATGCTGGGGTAACGCTACAACAAATCAATCGTATTTCAAATCAGTCAGAGTAACCATTTCTGTCCCCCAGTGGGGGCATGAGATCAAATAACTGAGAACCACTTCAAGTCTTAAAGGAACGTGAGTTGGATTTAGGAGCAACTGTGAACTGTTGTTGGAAGAAATAAGACTTACTGTGAGGTCACATAAGTTATTCTTCTTCTAATGGAAGGTGATTAAGTTCACAAACAACACTGGCAGCGGCAATAAGGCTCCATCATCTGCTCCCTTGGAAGCGGACTGCAGTGTTGTTTGTCTTACAGACCAGTTGGTAACCCAGTTAAGCATATTTCATCACATTTGCCTCAGTTCAGAATATTTATTGCAAAAGCCAATGCAATCAAGAGAATTTTACTTTTCTTTGTATCGCGTCTGTTCCTGCGCGACAGCTTTAGAGGTACGACCAGGTTGTGCCATTGTGGGCTGCGAGGGCACGGGGAGGTCACTGAAGTGATTCTTAAATCCCAAGGTTGCTGCTGAAGCCCACCTCCACCGGACTGGGAAGGAATTTAAGCGTTGTCACGTTGGAATGATAAATTGACAAGATTGATGTTCAGTGACGGCACTGCGGAAACATTCCCACATGGCCTAGGAGTCAAGGTCTCATGCTCGTTGTTGTGTGCCAGGCTTGTACAGCCAGCTAGATTTCATATTCTAAACCATGCCTGGGATTAATAGTTGCTCTGGACATGAACTAATTAAAGTTGCTGAACACTATAAAGGAGATTAAGGCAAAGTCGGAAAGGGAGGCGATAAGGCAGGACGGGGGCTAATAAACAGGGGTTACAGGCTGGAAGTGAGCAAGGCAGGGAGGCAGCGTCAAACTGGGCATGAGGCCTCTGCAGGGCGAATGATTGTTTCTGCTTAGAAGGCGGATTAGTGATTGCCAGGCTGTAAACTCTGCAGCCAAGGTTCACCAGGAAGTCACCGCCAGATCTTCTCAACACACTCATGCGGAGGATACGGCATTCAAAAGGATTACCTGCTCTTTTTCATACAGGCTTATGCCACTATTTGTGCGTCATGCGCACCCAAAGACTTCACGTTGTCCCCTGTGGACGCCACTTTAGTGTCATCCAGATTCAGATTCAACTCAGGATCTTGCAGACTGTTACGCGGATGCAAAACCAGCAGGTAATGTTATTACTTCGAAGCGAATGCTCATTTTAGCCAATAAATAGAACCACAATGGCGACATGACCAAAGGGGGGACTATAGTTACTTGTAAATATACAAGTATATATAAATACTTGTAAATATGCACCGAAATATGGCTGCAGTTGTTGTGGTTGGCTGACAGCCTGCTCTGGAACACCTACCCCCCACTTTTCTTTGTGCCTAAATTGTGCCTAAATAGTTTTTCGCCATTCCCACGCTGTACTTGCCCATAGGAACTCCCCCTTTTATCGCCCAGTCATCCTGTCCTGTCTACCCCCCGGTCACACTCTATGTACTGTATATGTTCGGACAGGCGATTGCAGTTTCGCTTGTACCTCTGTACAAGTGACAAGTAAAGGCCATTCTGATTCGGAAAAAAAAAGCCACCGTAAAGCCACCAAAGGACATCTATCCCACTTCTGACATCGACCCCACTTCTAAGACCATGATCAACAAAATGCTGAGCAGTAGTATCCTCAGTCTGGATTCAAACCTGGATCTGTTGGGTTGAAAACCTGCACACTGACCACAAATCCGAATGGCTCGGCTCCTTGGTACAGTAATGGCAACTAAAATTGGAGTGACGTGCACTTTACACTAACTTCCTCTTCTTGAGGCGGAATCAAGTATAATACAGATGCCCGTTTCCGACAATTGGAGTCTCAGTGGCACAGTGGAGTCCACTTCTGACACAATATTTAGCTACCCTCAGCCTGGAAAAACCTCGACCACAAAACCAAAGAGCCATGCTCAGACAGACATATTCTAATGTGTTACCTATCTTTGAAGACTATCACATCAAGGTGCTTCAAGCAACCATCCCCACCGCTGGCCTCATGGTTATCCATCCCACTTCTGACACCTCTGCTACTTTTAGACTATGAACCTGGGTCTGTATGTGTGAAAGACCTGTACACCGACTACCGCACCAATGAGCACAATGGTCACCTGATCCTCCTTTGGGGCATCCACCAATAACCTCACAATCCCACTTCCCACATCCCACTTCTGACACCCATCCTGTTATTTATCCCCAATCTGGATGTCAATGACATAGCACTGGTATTTTTGTAATCACCAACATTGGCTATTATTGCTAAAACAGTCATTCATTATAGTAGTCGTAGTATAGTAGTATAGTAGTATAGTAGTAGTAGTTAGTAGTTATTTTCCTAAAAAAGTAAAAGGAATTAGTGAGGGAATTACTCCAGACTTTGTCAAGTTTTACAAAAGCAAAAAAAGGCTCTGTCGGGACGCTACAATCATAACACACCACATTTCACTGTCTGTGACGGTACTGGCATTAGTAACGCTCTTACTTTTTAACGTTCTTCCAACACTGGTGATCACAACTTGAAAGAAGCCCGTAGTGGTACTCGTAATGCGTAAGTGTGCCCGTATAAGTCCTTAGGCGTTGACGCCACAAAGTTTACCAATAAAGAAGACGCAACGGCACCCAAGACTACGCAGTTTGAAAGGCTGTTCATTAATTAAGGTCCTAAGTGAGCCCTTTCCCTTCAGCGAGATGCCACACTCCCTGGAGGTTAATACCATCGACTGCATCGATCTGTGAGCCGCTCACTCAAAGAGCGTGCTTCATTAGGACGGACATGTGGACACAGTCTCCAGATTGATACGTAGAGGATGCCAGAAATGACTGCCAGCTCGTTCCAGCTTCTGGTTGTCTAATGGCTGAGGAGTGGGGGTGACATAAATTCAGGATAAGAGGCTATCTGGCCAGTAATTACAGACTCCAGTGGCAGAATGTAAGATCCAATATTAATAAATGGAATATTTTCATAGTTCTGGCATAGAAAACTTGTTTATGGTCTTTTTGAATATGGTTTTTAACATTATTAGAGCCCTTTAGACATAAAATAACAACCCTACAGTCACCTTTACGCTCCTATTACCCAACGTAGTAGACATAATCAGAGGAAATAAGACATATTAGACATAAATAAGATAACAGACTCACATGTTTGCAGTTCCTTGTTGTGTTTTTCTGGACAGTGTACTTCCCGTGTACTTCCTTGCTGCTTAAATGGCTTTACACTCGTATTACCCAATATAGTAGACAGAACAAGATAAAAAGACCATGTAAGGCATAAATCAAACTCCTGCTCAAGCAGTGTCGCAGTAAATGTGTTCCCTGGGGAACCGTAGTGACGAGTCTAACCAGCGAACAATTACTGACACCTAGTGGCCAATGTAGAATACAGTACTAGATTCACAATCAGAATGCCTTGTATTTGTATTTTTGTTCATTTTGCCATTTGTATGCTTGAAAATGCTAAGTATAATTTGCTTAAATATGATTTTTTTTACTAATAATAGACCGATTCAACCATGAAAGTGATCATGAATTAATTACTTTCTGAAAAACCACGATGCAGTAATCCCAAGTTTATTGCAGTTAATTGGTTCCACATAAATTAATTTCTGTGAAATATCAATGAATGTTAATAAATTAAATATTTTTGTAGCATAGAAAACCTGTTTATGACTTTCGAAATATGGGTTTTAACATTATTAGAGCCCTCTAGGCATGAAATAACACCCCAATAGTCACCTTTACACTCCTATTATTCTTTGTTTACATCACATGGCTCAGGCTACGGGATCTCTGCATAGCAGGCTAGCATGCTAACTAGTTAGCCTCTCCAATTTCCTTATTCTAAACCTAAGAAAGTGTTTCAAACGGAGTGGGGAAGGAGGACAATGTAGACAAAACCTTCCTAAACTTTCCACTTCCACACGGAATGAGAGGAGAACCTTTTTTTCCGCACTCGATCTCAGCCATGGCGTGTCCGTCTCAGCCATGGCGTGTCGGCTGGGCTCCATGCAGCGTGAAAGGTAATGTCATCTAAGGTCACGTCTCATAACATTCCTGATGCCCAGTGTCCACAATACTACATAGAACTTGTCTTTCAATGTTCTTTGACTAATAATAGGCCATAGTCAACCACCAAACAGCCATCATTTATTGGCTAACTCTTTTGCTTTTTTTGGCGGGAGCTACAGATCAAAGTCTAATTCATCTTGTGTGTGAATTTCTGTGACAAGTGGCTGCCGTCTGGATGGGTCAGCAGCGGGGATTCATCCCCACATCCAGCAGACCCCACCGTCACTCTGCTTGAATTTGCTTCTCGGCAGAAAAAGCTCATTTTCTCTGTTTTTTGGTGAAAATCAGGTGTTTTTGCTGAAAGCACCTTATGTTCTACCGCCGATATCTGAAGACCCAAAAATGCTAGAAACAAACTTTTTTTTTCTGGTGAAAGAAGAGAGTCTAAAGTTTCTTTAGATACTTTCAATGTTTATGTAGTCCTAAAACTCAATATTCTGTGGGTCTTGAAAGTTCAGCAAAATGCCCCAAAACTCTGGCAGTATGTCTGCTCTGGACATGGCTGGCAGTCAATGAGGGAATTATTATTTGAATAAACACGATATAGTGAGAGAGCGCTAGTCGAACGTCGATATTGCGAGTGACGACTGTACAGAGACACAGACATCGGGACAGAAAGGTAGAATGGCACCTAATTTAAAGACAAATAGGTCCAAAGTAGACTGACGTCCGAGTTCATGTCTAGAAAGGCCAGAGCTCTTTGTATTGGAACACGGAAGATGATATATAGCAGGACGCTATTAGCACCATTCAGCAGGGAAAGCTAAGTCATTCTAGAAGAAGAGAAGATGGAAGGCTAATGCAGAGAGGGTGAAAGATGAAATTGCACAAAGTTGGAATCCCAGCACGTGCAAGCCAGAGCTATTAAATGTCCACCCTGAAACATGGACATGTGCCTTTTTCCTGTGCACGTTTTCTCAAATGGGGAACATTCGAAAGAATGCAGATGAAAGGCATTGTCGAGATGATTGCTAAATATAGCAGCAATCCTTCACTTGGTCCCTGAAGCCAATTTGAGTGAGGCTGGAGAAGGCTGAACATCACGGCTGCGCCTGCCTGCCTCTCATCAGGGGGACGTCATTTACATAATGAAATGCTGCCACGGCAACCACGCCATCACGCAAACACATGCTCGCAGCCCCAGAGACACCCTCCGTATGGAAAGACACACTTGATTAGAAGATAAAGGGCGGGAGAGCAGCTGTAAATGAGCCGTCCTCTGGGGTGGGATAGAGGTGTATGTCTGTGGGACTGTTGTATCCTCCATCCATCCATCTCAGTGTTGGGATGATTCTGACTCTTGAGATTATTTCATTAATAATCCACAGTTGCAATACCTCTTTGCGTTTTTAGTAGTGCCTTCTACTTATACCGCGCTTTTCATGGCACCTTAT
Organism: Dunckerocampus dactyliophorus; assembly: GCF_027744805.1. Classification (NCBI taxonomy): domain Eukaryota; kingdom Metazoa; phylum Chordata; class Actinopteri; order Syngnathiformes; family Syngnathidae; genus Dunckerocampus; species Dunckerocampus dactyliophorus. The sequence goes on along the minus strand of NC_072829.1, from coordinate 641,445 downwards.
GTGGATCACATGGCTAGCAACTAAATAAGTAAATAACACAATAAAGACACAACCCAACAGACAACACAATCACGGTATGCTTAACTGGGAAACAAACAAAACTGGTGAAATGTTGCCTCAAAGCTCTGGAAAACAACGACATAATTGCTCCTGTCGCTGTATACTGTAAGCTAGAGGTGCACTATACTGATTAAAAATAGCGCCGATGATCCATCATTTAAAAAAACGCTCCAACGAGGCGAGTTTGCCCGTACCATGCGGGTGATCAAATCAAGTGCTCAGTTTTTCTCCTGCCTGTGATGTTAACGACCTGGCGTAACGTCTCCTGAGCTCACTTGGAAACAAACATTCCCTTTAAGAGGAAGGATGTTGTACCAAATGCTCTGCGATGAGGGGAAACAAAACAAACCATGGAGCACACAAAAAACCTTACCTTAAAAGTGCAAAAGGTTTGCCACAAACCTCTGTGATGTCACACCGCCTGCTCGGATCGTGTGCCCAAACACAGTGCACCTTGCTGGGCCACAGCAGGTGGCTCCTCCCCCTCTATACTCTGGTTCTCCTGATAGTAGTCATGTGGACAAATCAACAGGTACAGTTGGTCAAATCCTAATTTGTTCTGGTTCTTCTTACCTAAAGGTGTGCACAAACTACAGTTAAATGAAATTAATAAAGCAGATATTAAAAGTTATTAGTTATCGGTATCATATCGGTCTTGAGAAACACAAAGTTATCAGTATCGGTATTGGTTTAAAAAAAAAAACATATTGTGCATCTCCCCTGTACACACTTCTACAAAAAAGAAAAAAAAAGGCTGTTTTCATATGGACGTCTTTCACAAATTAACACTGGACTACTGGTGGATCCCACTTCTGACACCCATCCCGGTTCTGAGACCATCTTCCACAGAAGGCTGAGTAGTTCTCCAAATTGAGAATTTAGATGGAATCAGTCAGTCGGAATACCACAAATAAACAAACAAACAAACAAGCAAACAAAAACAACGTACCCAAAGGGCAGTGTTTGTTTTCTGGGTAACAGTGGGATGGGTGGGAGTGTCTAGTCTGTAAGGACGTGGGAGGGGACCTGAGAATTGGGAGTTCTAGTCTTGCCATGGCCCAATGTATGTAATTTGGGATTGGCTACATGGAGAAGTACCAACAACCTGCCTTGACTTGGCTCAGCGTTTGGAGAGGATAGGAGTGACTGCTCCATTTCCAGTGTTATACACTGAGATACTACAGTAGTACTACAATGAATAGTGTGTCTCCCTCCTAAGACAAGGGAATTTTTATAACAGAAAGTGTGCTTTTTGTGTTAGTTTTGGAGACATATCATGCACTGTCGTCACTAATGGAGCACCATTCTCACTATCCTTCTTGTTTGCCTCGCTTCCTCGATGTATTACCTCCGCCAAGCACAAGCGTTTGGGTTAATGGAAGAACTGATTCAATTTGGTTTTTTTTGGATTCTTTAACATTGCGAGATGAGACCATTTTCAGCATTTGTGCATCGAAGTCCACAAAAAATGGTCAGAGCACTTGGAAAAAAACATACAGGACACGTTTCCAACAGGTTCCACAAAACATCAAAGACTGATCCAAACTATGTAGGATTATTATTATTTTGGTGGGACTCACAATATGGGGGGGGGAAATTATGGCGCTTGGTGGAGGTCTGCCCCCTCCTAGTGCTTTTCTAGTTTCACCTTTTTCGCCAACGAAGTAGATTCCTTTTGACTCCAGCAAAGCACCAACATTTTCCTGCTAATTTTTGATGAAAAGTTTTTGATTAAAATCCTAACTCCTAACCCCTAACCCCTAACCCCTAACCCCTAACCCCTTACCGCTAACCCCTTACCGCTAACCCTAACCCCTAACCCCGAACCCCTAACCCCTAACCCCTAACCCCTAACCCCTAACCCCTAGGGACATCAGTATGGTGGAACTGTATACGCACATATACTGTATAACACCACACACACACACACACACACACACACACACACACACACACATGCACGCAGAGTACAGGATAGACAAACAGGAGGAATTATTTCAGGATCTTGAAGTGACGTGTGCTGCTCGTAGTTAAGTTAAAAGGAGATACATTCTCATCCTCACAGTCAAAGTGTTTTCGTTTCCCACCATGACAAACTTTTTGTTTTGTCACATGTCAGATCAGAGATTCTCCGTGGTGAGCGATCACATGGTTTGCAGCGTGATGAAGGAAGACAGGTCGCTGCCTACCCTGCAGTATGGGGGTGAGGGGTGACGGGGCGGCGAGATGGGGAGAAAGCGAAGGACGAAGAGGAAGAGGAAGAGAAAGCGAAAGCGAGAGCTGGAGTTGGCAGCCAGCGAGGTATCAGCAATCCATAAGAGCAGAAGTGACGAGCATAAAGAAGATGAAGCGTGCTTGAGGCCGAATGAAAAGGTTGCACGCGATGACGAGGAAGCGCTGCCGCTTTACTGAAAGGTTATGGTGTGAAATTAGGACGGGGAGCATTGGTTCTGTTCAAAAGGAACTCTGGTGTGTTTGCTCTGCTGGTACAGTTCATTGTGCCAAGTGTATACCCGAGCACCCGAACCCCCGACAAGCAGATCCAGACCGTTTGAGAGGCGCATCTCAGTGTGGTCCATCGTACGAACTTTCGCTCTGTTTTGATGCAATTATTTTTGTGTGAACTCTTCACCCCTTACTCGTGTTTCATCTCTATCACACCTAGCTAGACGCGTTCACGTCGGCCTACCTTCAGTCGTGACTTCAAGATTCGACAATAAAATAGACAAAAGACAACTTGGTTTCTGTGGACATTCTGTAGTGTCAACATTAAAGCTTTTTCTCTTTCCACAGTACCTTTAGCTCTGTTTCCCCCCATTCTAGTTGTTTAATTATATTTATATCTTGTGCTGCTAGTCAGTAAAAAAGGGTCATTTTTGTTCTGGACCAGCATTCCAGAATAAAAACGTGAACACATCCCCAGGAACATATTTGTTTGTCTCTTTTTAATCATCATTTTTATTGGGGAAATGTGTTTTCACAATACATTATAAACTCTCAGCCATTTTCCACATGATTTGTGTTTAGTGTGTGTGTGTGTGTGTGTGTGTGTGTGCGTGTGTGTGTGCGTGTGCGTGTGCGTGTGCGTGTTTGCAGATCTCTGAGTAATTGACTGAATCCGAAGCAAAGGCATCTGCTGTTTGTCCGTATCTCACATTAGAATTCTGTCAAGTGTGTGTTGTGAATTGCAGACTGTGTCATATTTATTCATGCGCTCTTCCTTGCTTTCCGTGTGGTCGTATAATGCGATCGCGACAGAGTGGAAACAACAATTACGATGCCGCGGCTTCCGATTCAACCACTTTGTCTCGCTTGAATGTTCCCGTTTGAGAGTGAAACTTGCATTACGTTGAAAATAATGACTGGTTATCGTCTGCTTAAATGTCATGATAGCTTAGACTGATGAGACGTCAAGATAGTTCTATCGCTGAAGAAGATGGAGAGGGCTTTCCTTGATCCGTATCTACAGTATATCTGATTTGTAGAGAGACACGCCATTGATGGCCTTAATATTGATTCATTACTTGTGACCTTTCTCATTTGTGTACTTTGACAGTGAGACAAGTGCTGATGCAAATCTTTAACTGACGGCAGACATTAACGTGTAAATGAGGGAATTTGTCTCAATGTACATCCAAACATAGTAGTGGTGTCACAAGATCTTGCAAGATTAAAACGTGACAAGATTTCTCGAGATAAATAAATCAATGAATCACAATAGATGAGGTGGATCATTTTGCAGGCCTCCATACATTGCCATGCGCATCTGTGGCTGTTTTCCTCGTCTCTCGCCCCCAAACAGGAGGGAGGGTTCACTCATTGGTTCCGCACCTACATTCATTTGTGGCGGAATCTCGTCACAAATGCTAACCGGCCCCTCCTGAAATAAACATGTCAGCGGCCTAAAACACCGGCAAAAGTTGGCGAGAACACTTGGAAACTCCTCTCTTACGGAGCCTGAATGGAAGCAGTTCAAGTTGCTTTTGATACGATGTACTCACGTTATTACGCCACATGTTATTCTTACGTTCATGGAGAAATGGTCCCAACATGATGTTGACAATAGTATCGTTTATTTGGAGAACAATGTTGTTGTCATTACAGGCCTACTTACACACTTCACAGAACAACTGAGAACAGAGTGAGACCTCTTGTCAGTCATACAATTGCTTTGTCTCTGTGGGGGAGAAGGGGTCGCTAGCATACGAGTACACATGGCAAAAGAGTGGCGCCTCGTCAGAAGCACTGCAAGGTAACATTACGAGGGAAACAGATGTTTGCCAAGCCAAGTATTAATAATGAGCAAGTCGACCCCTTCAACACGAACCACCCAGGATGCCCAATTTGTTTGAAAGTGGTAGCAACATACCAAGTTGCATCAAACATACTGTATGCCCCCCAACCCAGTTAACCCAAATACAGCAGAGCTTTCGTTGTGACAGTCAACACTCACTGAGACGTTTGGTTGGGAAAGTAAATACAAACCGAACAGCGTAAAAGTCATCGCAAAAAGAAGTGCTGCTCTTTAATGTGGTTGACAAGCCAGCATTTCAAGAAATGCTGCAAACGCTCGATACGATGTACAAGCTGCCTTAATGGTGACGATGATATTGTTTATCAGCAATCATTTGTGGGACAATTATCACCCAGCAAAATGTATTATCGTGACATGACTAAATCATTTAGTCAAAATGTAAACATGTGATCCTATTTTGGGCCTGTGGTGTTATCTCAAGTTCTGAGACCTGCGTTCTGCACACAAACATATGAGCTTTTTTTCCAAATGATAATGATAGTCCATTGGTGAAATCCAAAGTTGTCTGTGATGCTGGCAGGCTTTTTTCACCTTTTCTTTCACCTTGTCCCTGCACTGACGTACAGTGGAACACGCCACGCCGTCACGTTGTGCAATCCTGCCCCCGTCTGTCTTAATGCACTTGAAATGTAATATTCACCTAGCAGCATGAATAATACAAGATAATGAGATGCCACACACACCTGCAGTATTTCCACAAAAATCACAGCCTTGGTGGAGGGAAGACCTTACACTCCACTACAGTACACTACAGTACACTACACTACAGTAGAGTACACTACAGTACACTACAGTACACTACACTACACTACAGTGGAGTACACTACAGTACACTACACTACAGTAGAGTACACTACAGTACAGTACACTACAGTAGAGTAGACTACAGTACAGTACAGTATAGTAGAGTACACTACAGTACACTACACTACAGTAGAGTACAGTACAGTACAGTAGAGTACACTACAGTACACTACACTACAGTAGAGTACAGTACAGTACAGTAGAGTACACTACAGTACACTACACTACAGTACACTACACTACACTACAGTAGAGTACACTACAGTACACTACACTACAGTACACTACACTACAGTAGAGTACAGTACAGTACAGTAGAGTACACTACAGTACACTACACTACAGTACACTACACTACACTACAGTAGAGTACACTACAGTACACTACACTACAGTACACTACACTACAGTAGAGTACAGTACAGTACAGTACACTACAGTAGAGTAGACTACAGTACAGTACAGTATAGTAGAGTAGACTACAGTACAGTACAGTATAGTAGCGTACACTACAGTACACTACACTACAGTAGAGTACAGTACAGTAGAGTACAGTACAGTAGAGTAGAGTAGAGTACAGTACAGTAGAGTAGAGTACAGTACAGTAGAGTACAGTAGAGTACGTTTCTCTTGATATATGAGGGGAAACATTGCTCAGTCTTATGTGTTTTTGTCTTATTAGGGCCCCAGGGCTTCCCCACCCCTCGTTTAAAATGTGTTATCTTTTCTAGTGACTATATTAGTTTTTTGTATCATTTTATGAGCAGAATGTGTGTAGGTTGTCCTCACACTTGTGCCACAATTAGTCATCACAGCCATGAAATAACATCCCTCCATCCTTGTCAGGGTGGAAAGTAATCCATATTAGTAACGGTAATGCTTTTATTTATTTATTTGGAACATGCGTAACACGTTACACTGAGGAATGCTACACTTCAATGGCTCGAAAAGTAGCAGGAAGAAGCGGCGCTTATTTCATGCCTCAGCACCTGCTCATAGTTAAACACAGAAGGTGAAGAAATGATTACTATTACTTATTACTACTATTACTTGAATACTGAATGAAAGGAGTAGACAATGAAAGACAAGGGAAGAAAGTGTTCAAATAAATGATCAGTAAAAAAAACATTAACATCATCTAACAATAGATCGATGTGACTTGATGAATGTGATGTAGTGTCAGGTATTCACTCTGTCATCATCTCTTGATGGCAAAGGCAACAAAGCTTTCTGTCTTTGATTGTTGAGCTGCATAAGCAAGGCCTCTCTCTGGCAGCCACCATTGCTGCTGAGGTTGGACGCAGTAAGACACTCATTTCAACTGAACAAAAACATCCTGAGGCTGAACAAAAAAGTCAAGCGGTAGACCCAAAAAAATGAGCCGGAGGATCCCATTGGCTGTCCAACAGGACACGGGACCATCCTCGGTCCAAATGGAGGTTGTTACTGGTGCCGAGTGCAGTCCGATAACCATCAGACGTCATCTGCCAGAGAAGAAACAGCGTCTTCAAAGGCCTCGTGTCCTTCAAGGTTGGAATTTGCAGGAGAGCACCAAACATGGGACATTGAAAGGTGGAAGAAGGTTTGATTCTCCCTTGACGGTCCTGATGGCTTCCAACGTTACTGGCATGACAACCTGAGATGTTTTCCACCATCATGATCCTTCAGTGGAACAATGGAGCTTCAGGTCGTGCAGGGGCGTCAAACGGCAGCTGGCTATGTGGAGATGTTGCATCCCTCATGACTGAAGGCCCTCGTCTGTGTGGTAATGACTGGCCTTTTCAACAGGACAACGCTGCACTTCACTCTTTTGGAGCATCCTTTGGACCATCCCCAACATTTGGGGCTGGATTTACAAAAGTGGACATGAGTTCCAGACAGTGAAGCCATCTTCAGCACCTGGAGCAACATTCCCACTAGCCTCCTGGAAACACTGGCATCAAGCACGACCACAGCCATGTTTCACCTCATCAACAAGAACTGTGCAGCTATTGCAACATTTTATTTCTAGTTTGGGGGTGTTTGGGTTTTTCTGAGCTATGGTCTTCAGCTTTTGATCAGCGGATGAACAGCCTATTTCACTTTGATGCTTCTTTGTTTGTCTCCTCCATTTGTTCTTTTTGCCTTTTGAAGCTCTCCTTAGAACCTCCTTAAGATCCAACAGTGCGACAGTGCAGCACATTCTGGACATTTTTAAGCTGCTCTTAACATTTCGATCAGAAGTATCCATTCATAAATAAATAAATAAATAAATAAATAAGTAAATAAATAAATAAACATTGGTGTAAAAAAAGGAAGAGAAACATTGTATGGTGAATAAATAAATACATTTATTCATGCTTGGTGTTAAATAAGAGAACATCGTTGAAGTCTTAGCAGCTGCTCAACGTGAGCTGACTGTATGTCATTTTACATTTTGGGCTATTTTCTCCTTCTCCTGTCGCTCACATCTTTTCTCAAAGGGCTTCAATTCATCAAGCGCTCTCCAATAATAAGATTATGGCTCGTGTTTGATGAGACAAAGAGAAGATGAATGTCTCATCCAGCGACATGCAGCATGCGTTTATTTGATGAAGATGGAAAATGTCTGCAGTGCGTGAACACCACGCACGCACATGCACACACACACACTCACACACACACACACACACACACACACACTCACTCCCCCCCCCCCCCCCCCCCCCCCCCCCCACACACACACACACATGAGTGCGAGACTGACAAACATCTGCGTAAAAATAGGCAGAAATATTGATTTCACATTGTAAATGTGTTCACTCATGGACTGTCAAGGAAGGGGGGCTGCTGACTGCTGTGAAACTGTTCAGTGTTCAACAGTGTGTGTGTGTGTGTGTGTGTGTGTGTGTGTGTGTGTGTGTGTGTGTGTGTGTGTGTGTGTGTGTGTGTGTGCATGTGTGAATTTGTGTGGGTGAGTGGCTGCTCATGGCTCCATGCTGTAAAGCTTTGAGGGACAGATGGCTACTCGGTCTCAGTGTGACTTGCTCTACCGGTCCTCTTGTCTTTGGCTGCAGGTCCATCCTGCCTTGGCTGCAGCATCACAGACGTGCCCACTCACCCGCACGATGCACACAAACACACGCAGTCTTGCCGGAGAGCCTTCCTCTCTGTTACCTTGCAGGCTAGACACCCTCTGACCCTGCCCGCTGCAGCCCCCTGACCAGTGCTGGGACTGAAGGAAACATGCTCGTGTGTGAGACGGAGCACGGGCTCAGCAGCTTCCTTCGTTAAACTTCATGGCAACACATCAAACGCACAAAAGCTCACCAGATACTTTGCCTGTGTAACCTTGCAGCAGAAACTATGCAACGAAAAGCCAACTTGTCCAATAAGAACACGCGAAACTGGACTAGAAATAAGAAAATATCTTGGGTGGATGGATGGATGGATGGATGGATGGATGGATACTTAATCATCTCCAAGAGAGTCACATTTCCAGCAGCTCTGCAAAAATATCATGAGCTTAATCACTCAATAACAAAATAAAACCACCAAGGCAAGACATGAGAGATAGGAAAAATAAGAAAAGAATATAAAAAGTAATAAATAAATACAGAACAGATCACTTCAAATTTGTAGTGCAATAATACATACATAATAATGACAGTGATAGTAATCGGCCACTGAAACTGCTCTTGTGTCAGGAGATGATGTTGGCATGAAACTCCACACACATGCGCTGTAAATACTTGATTTTGCCATTTAATTTGTCATGCTTTCAAATTAAAGTGTTACATTTCCATGAAAACAAACAACTGTCTGGAAATCACTAAAATAGGCGATCAATTCAACTGCTATTTTTGCTTTTATAGGGACTTTGTTTTGCACAAGCTTCCACAAGGATGTGCTCCAAATTTTATATACTGAAAGTATTTTATTTGACCACAAAAACACTTTTTTAGGTGATCATTTGTTAACTTGAAACCTTCTTCCACTTCTCTTAAGAGCTTTTGTTCTGAAGACTGTTTTCTACTCATTTCTCTTTGAGCAACATTATTCTTTCTGCCAGAAATTTCAACTCAAAAGGGTAAAATAGTGAAGCATTTTTTAAGTCATCAAAAATATGTTTGTTTCACACTGGTTGATGTACTTTTTGTATGAAATATTTTTGACATTTTAAGGACATTTTAAGGATAGGATATGACTCTTATAATTTTTATTTTTAAAAAAGGTATATATATATTTCACAAGTAATTTCAAGATTTCTGCTAATTACTTTTTGGAGTGAAACCTTCAAAATGATCATGTATCATTATAACATAACATAGCAGAAGATAGCATAGCATAACATAGCATAATATAACAACATATAATAACACAACTAAAATAAACATATAACATAAAATAGTATAAAGTAGCATAGCATAACATAAGATAGCATAGCATAACATAACATAACACAACATAGCATAACCTAACATAGCATAACACAAGATAGCATAGCCTAATATAAACATAACATAGTGTGATATAATGTAATAGTTTGCCATAATATCAAATCTCTTCTGCTACGTTTCTTCCATAATGTGTTTCTTCCTCCTTTCCAGACATGTTAAGGAGGTGTAAACCATGACTGAGACCATAATGTACTACGGTACTTCAACACGATGTATCAGCACCACATGACCACATGCAGCGTTACACGTAGGACAACCGTTGACGTGATGTACACACACACGCACACACGCAAAGCAGTGAAGGGTGACGCATGTTATTAAGAAAGATAAGTTGCATGACGCGTCATTGAGATGCTCTTCTTGGAGCACGCTTATTGAATATATTTACATGAAGCTGCAAATGTATTCCCTCCAGCGCTGATCAGAACAATAAACACCTTGACAGGAACAAAAACCTCCATTAATTAGGAGAAATCATGCGAGCAGCGTCTTTCAATTGTTTTTAGCTCCGTTCACAGCATCATAACTCATCAGCAGAGCACGGCCCTTTCACACAAGTTTCATAAAGGCTTTTACTTGACATTGTCTTATTTTTCTACATTTATATGACCTTTTCATGACCTTATTTCTCCACCAGTGAAAGCTGCAAAAGCAATAATAAACCATCATCATGTAAATACAGTTCCATTTTTCACGTTATTACATGCGGCATCGCGACTCGTTAGCCCCAACCTTAATAATCTGGCAATAATTACGGGCAGATGGTGCAACACAAATGAATGAGAGATGCCGTAGAAAAACGTGCTCGGCGTAAATCTCGCCGCCAGCGGGGGGAGACAGCTGGATGATGAGGACAGGGACCGCAGCGCTTCCTGAAATGCATCACGGTGATTTATGATGGTCATCCTCGCTCAGAAAAACAACATACCACGAAAGCCTGAACATGAGACTCTGTTTTTAGCATTTGCTCCTATTTGGACAGCTTGTCCCGTATAGGACATGATAGAAATGGTCAACCCTTCAGCACCTTTTCCACTTATGTTCCCAGCATAGAGTGTGTGTTGTTTGGGTGAGTGAGGAAATGCAAAAGTCCTTCCATTTCTAAATGTAGTACATCATTGGCCAATGGAGCCCAGTATTTGAGAAATGGATGCAGACTGGCTAACTTGTCTAATGGGACGTCAGCCTCTGCACACATGGCCAGAACATCTTCACCAAACTCTAATGCCCACGCTTGGCATTGGGGAAGACGGAGTCACCCGTGCATTTACAGCAACGTTATTCATGTAAGATAACAGAACATAACGTCAGCACAACACAACACAACACAACACAACACAGCACAACACAGCACAGCACAGCACAGCACAGCACAACACAACACAACACAGCACAGCACAGCACAGCACAGCACAACACAACACAACACAACACAACACAACACAGCACAGCACAGCACAGCACAACACAACACAACACAACACAACACAACACAGCACAGCACAGCACAGCACAGCACAGCACAGCACAGCACAGCACAGCACAACACAACACAACACAACACAACACAACACAGCACAGCACAGCACAACACAACACAACATAACTAGGGATGTCCGATATTGTCCAACCCTCAATTATATGATATCGATATGTGTAACATCACATTTGTCCTGCCATAGAATGAACACATTGTGGTGACCCACAAGATTGTTCTGTAGAAGATGAATCAAGTATCTACTGTATCTATCTATAGTATCTATCTATAGTATCTATCTATAGTATCTATCTATAGTATATACAGTATCTATCTATAGTTTCTACTGTATCTATCTACAGTATCTATCTATAGTATATACAGTATCTATCTATAGTATCTATCTATAGTATATACAGTATCTATCTATAGTATCTATCTATAGTATATACAGTATCTATCTATAGTTTCTACTGTATCTATCTACAGTATCTATCTATAGTATCTATCTATAGTATCTACTGTATCTATCTACAGTATCTATCTATAGTATCTACAGTATCTATCTACAGTATTTATCTATAGTATCTACAGTATCTATCTATAGTATCTATCTATAGTATCTACTGTATCTATCTACTGTATCTATCTATAGTATCTATCTATAGTATCTACTGTATCTATCTATAGTATCTATTTATAGTATCTATCTATAGTATCAACTGTATAGTATCTATGTATAGTATCTATGTATAGTATCTATCTATACTATCTATGTATAGTATCTATGTATAGTATCTATCTATAGTATCTATCTATAGTATCTATACCAAAAGCACGCTTTTGGTACTTGCTTCTACACGGCTGCCACGTCACCCTGTTTCCCAAAGGGAGGGGCTCATGCTCAGCTTCACAGCAGTGCAAGTTGAGACTCACGTTTGCGCTTATTGAACGGCAGGCGGGCGTACCTTCCGGGAGATGCTGGAGCAGAACTTGTTGAGCACGCAGGAGTAAAGCTACTACGGCTAATGTCCAAAGTTTCAACAGATAGAAATCCTTACATGTGAGCAGCGAAAGAAGAGTCCAGCGTCTCCCTGCAGGTGCAGTCCATCTGCTTCAATGTGCTGGAGCCAATCAGCTGCAGGTGTGCCCCGTAGTCCCGCCTCCAGCCGGAGAGAGAGCGTCTGAAAAGTAAGAGTACAGCCAGGAGAAGGCAGGGCAACGAACAGGAGCACGAGGTGGAAGGTCACACTTGTCTTGATGCCCTCATTCTCTTCTTCAAGAAAATTGTCTTCAACTGCGTAGCAAACAACCACCAACACACCTGGCATGTGTGCTGGTTGCTCTCCGTTGTACTTCATTGGCACCTAACAGTCTGAACACACACACACACACATACACACACACACACACACACACGCTGGCTTGATGGTATGGATCAGCATGCGGGCACATCCATCACGGTCACACGTTGACAATATACAGAGGAGCCTCAGTTAGCATATCACTAATAGATCAAAACTTCTTTCTATCTGCCATTAATTGCAATTAATTATGAGTTAACTAGGGACTAAATGTGATTGATCACAATTCAAAAGTGAAAAGTGTTTCTCACCTTAGTATAAATATACGCTGCCACTCGCAACCTTCTTTGGCTCCATTTTGGGTTGCTGAGGTCCATCCATGAAAACTCATTTGGGCCGCTTGTACCCGCCATCTTGTCCTGTGGGCCCAAATCTCATGACCACAGGTGGGGGTGGGAACGTAGATCCACTGCTAAACTGAGAGCTTCGCCTTTGGGCTCAGCTCCCTCCTCACCACAACGGACCCATGCAGAGTCACCGATCACCTGTCCATGTCACGTTCCATCCTTCCCTCACCCATGAGTCCCAAGGTACTTAAGCTCCTCCCCTTGGGGCAGGATCTCATCCCTGACCCGGAGATGGCACGCCACCCTTTTCCGGGTGAGAACCATGGACTCGGACTTGGGGGTGCTGATTGTCATCACAGCCGCTTCACACTCGCCTCCAGTGAGAGTTGAAGGTCACGGCTGATGAAGCCAGCAGGACCACATCATCTGCAGAAGCTGAGACCCAATCCTGCGGCCACCAAACCAGAACCCCCCAACGCCCCGACTGCGCCTAGAAACCCTGCCTATAAAATGGACAAAAATGTCCAACTGTTAAACCACTCATGGCAAAACAGGAAGGGGGTGTTGAAGAGGAAGCAGCTGATCTCGCTGCCACGTCGTGTCTTTGGGAAGAGTCAAGTCAACAAGCACGTCTCCAATGAACGTAAAAGTACCTTCAAATGTCCTTTCATGCCTTTCATTCATTATTTGCATGTGTTTGGAATTGTTTCCTGCGGGTCAAACTATCGTTTGCAAGGATTAAAACATGTTTTGCGTTCACATTGTAGGCTTTGTGGAAGGAATGAGTTGGACTGACATGACATCTTATGGGGACATGATGCCAGCCCAGGTCCCAGTGGACGGTGAGTGTGTTGGCTGGATGTGTTCCTGCTGCTGGAGATGGATGCAAGCATAAGGACAACACAATACCAACCATCCAGTGACATATCGCCTCGTTAACACGAATACAAATGCAGCTCTGGACGTCATTGCGGCGTTGGTGATTGGTATGGTTTTCCGCCCCCACCCCTCCTTTCAAAACTATTTTCCCCTGAACTTATTACAGTGACGCAGCCTTTAATTGAGCTGTTTGTCTTTGCAAAGCGATCCGCGCCAACCCCGCCGCCGCAGCCGGCTAATGAGTGGTCGAGTCGTGCCCCCCGCCTGCTGATTGAAGGTTGGGATAAAAAAGGGAAGATGGAAGAAGAAGGACGGCAGATATCGGTGGACGCGATGCAGGGGCTGCTTCTTGCTACCAGGTGCCTTATAGGCGTCTGTGGATAGTCTGAAGCTTGCTGCCATGTCTGCTTTCAAGTCATCTCCATTTGCTGATACCATGGTCGTCGTCACCTGTAGTATCATCCCAGTTGTGCTACAGCCAGCATAGCCATCCCTCCTTCACGGCGGTGCACTTGTTCCAGTGAATTTCCACAAAGTAGGATTCAATAAGCTGAATATTTTGGTAGTTATGACTTTCCAAATCCAGGTTTTATCATGATTAGAGCCTGGTAGACATGAAATAACACTTCTATAGTCACCTTTACACTCTTATTATTCTTTGTTTACGTCGCTATCACTGCAGGGACATTAGAGCATAGCAAGCTACCTGTTAGGATTTGGGGTGTGGCTGTTGAATGCTGGCCCCCGGTAGGTAGAACCAGATGCAGCGTGCGATCAAAAGTGCTTTTGTTAAGCACGATCATCGTGCAGGTACTCACGGTAGTGCAGGATACAGCAACGAAGAGCCACAAAGCGAAAGGCTTGTTGAAAAACACAACTGGGGAGTCTTGGCCAGTAGCAACAAGTAAAGAAAGCGTTTAGGTGGCAGCTCAGGTGAGGAGATCAGAGGCAATGAACCAGCACCATCCATGTGCCCACGCTGGGCTTATGAAGCCAACTAATTGTAATTGCACAATTGCAATTGAGTGGGGAAGAGAGACTTACCACTTCCACACAGAATGTGAAGAGAACCTTTTTTTCACTCCATCTCAGCCATGGCATGTCAGCTGGGCTCTGCTGGCTCAGCAGCCAGTCTCCATGCAGCGTGGAAGGTAATGTCATGGAAGGTCATGTCTCATCACATTACTGATGCCTAGTGACCACAATGCTGCACAGAACTTTCAATATTTGTTGTCACATGATCGGCCATAGTCAACCACCAAACGGCCATCATTTATTAATTAAAGGTAATGTGCACTTTTTGTGGAATTTTGTCGATCCTCCACAATCCTTATGTGACACATGAACACACGACTTTCTCTTTTCCGTCCCTTCTAAAGATATAAAAACAGATAAAAAGAAAGGCCGCTATGAAAGCACGTCCAACAAGGTGTAGTGGTTTTCTATCCGTGCTGTGAGCGTGTAGTATCAGCTACATTCATCATAACATGGAATACTTGTAGCATTTTGGGAACGTCCTTCCTGGGTGCATTGATGTCACATAGCAACATAGAAAGGAACGCTACACCTAGCATCAAAAACAACAACACAGCAGCAGTGGCGGCAGCTCCAATATGTAGCGTTACCTTTGGCTAGTGTGTTGTGAAGCTGCTAGCTAGCTGGCTAGTGGCTAGCCTGTGTGGTGTGGCGAGGTGTCACTACGCCAGTAATGTAGTTCTTGGGCGTAGCAATGTCAATATCAATGATAATAACAATGTGGATCATATGCAGCTCACACTATGGACATGGAGCCTGGTTGGTGCTTTTTGGAGGCGGAATAAGTGTGTCCCATTGCCTGCATTCTTAGCTGCATCTTTTTATCTGTTTTTATATGTTTAGAAGGCACAGAAAAGAGACAGCTGTGTGTTCATGTGTCACATAAGGATTGTGGATGATGGGCAAATTCACTAAAAAGTGCACTTTTCCTTGAATGATTCCTTTAAAAAGCACTGATATAGTGAGGGTTCCACATTTGAACCGTGATCTAGTCAGGCAGTCAGTCTAGTATATTTTTCAGAACAGCTTTAAATCTTTCTGCCTGTCTACTTTGCTTCTCCAACTCTGCTCAAATGCTCGGCTTCCTGCCTCAGCAATACTTATAAATCACCTTGTCAAGTTTTGACATGGCTTTGGTGCCCAACGAGCCCATAATATACTCAGCCAGAAGTTTTACAGGGCTGGCTGCATCTGGCGGGGTTGTCAGGGCGGAATAATGACAAACATTGCTTGTAATTGGGTGATAAAGAAGGCCTGGGGAACCTTTTTTTTCTATCGGGGGCCATTTCACTTTTTGTAAAGTCCTAGAAGGGTATTAGGTTATGAACAGGGTGTAGTGTGTCACTTTCCCAAACACTTTCCATCAGCTCTTTCCCCAGCAAGCTTTCATCGTGTCCAATCACGTCCTTACTTTATGCATACGCCGTTTTGACTGCACAGCCTTTGGCAAAAATACCAGTGTGAACACTTTGGCTCTGTCCCAGTCCCCCGTTTCACAATTCCGTCTGAAAAGTGAAGGCGTATGTTTTTGACTTTGTTAAATGTGTTTTTTAAGCTAGCCATTACAAACTTCGGACACGTTGAAAATATCCGACGTGCAGTTTTGAACAGCGATCGGTGGTTTCATGTGTTGCTCGGGCGGACAGCTCATCCACCTCCGCTCACGGACATCACCACATGCAACATGACAACATTTTGACAATAGAATAAAAACATGTTTTCATGGCCATGACACGTTATATATGCACATATTTCATGGAGGCGTCCGCGCTCCTTCTTCTGCAGGGCAGTCCGTCGCTGAGGGACCCAGCATGTTCCTTCCAAGTGTGATAGTGGTAGTGGATGTGTGCTGTCCTCATCAAGGACGGCACACATCCACAACACTCATTATTCACACTCCTACCGTCAGGCAGACGCTACAGGAGTTTGAAGTCCAGGACCACAAGGCTGGCAAACAGCTTTTACCCACAGGCCATCAGGCTTCTCAACGAAGCACTCACACACGCCGCACGCAACACACGCACACACTCATAGCACTTTATTTATTTATTTATTTATTTATTTGTATTAATGTCTCTTCTGTTGTTGTTGTTTAATTTATTGGTATTTATGTTTCTTATGCTCTTATTCTTTCTTGTGTTTTCTTTCTTTTCTTGGGAGAATGAACAGAATAAGAATTTCATTGCATAGCAGAACCACCAGTTTTACTATGCATATGACAATAAAACTCTCTTGAATCTTGAATCTTGAATCTTGAATAGTACTCCAAAACAATAGTATTCCAAGATAATGGTGTTCCAAATAACACAAGTGTGGACTTGTCACTATTTTGATGACTCGACTTGAAAATATTTGATTCACGCTTTAGTCTGATGACTTGAAAATACTTGAGCTTTTCAAAGAGTGTGTTGAGAAGAATGTGTCCACATTCAAAGTATTCAACTAACGTGGTCGTTATTATGTCATTTCCAGGAAGATACCACATTTTCCCACAGAATCTGCCTCATTGAATGCATCTATTGACGTCCAATCAGGTTTAAGAACAAACATCAAGGGTGTGGATTACATTTCTGTGAGGGCCAGACTGCTGGATAGTGGCAGGGATGAACACTGGAATGTGTCAACATCCTACCGAAGGGAGTTTTATTTGCGTTTGCAAATTACAAAGTCCATCCATCCATCCATCCATCCATCCATCCATCCATCCATATGTCCATCCATCCATCCGTCCGTCCATCCATCCGTCCGTCCGTCCGTCCATCCATCGATCCATTCATCCATTCATCCATTCATCCATCCAACCATCTGTCCATCCATCTGTCCATCCATCTGTCCATCCATCCATCCGACCATCCATCCATCCATCCATCCATCCATTCATCCATCTGTCCATCCATTCATCCATTCATCCATCCATCCATCCATCCATCCATCAATCCATCCATTCATCCATCCATCCATCCATCCATCCATCTTCTACCGCTTATCAGAGGTGGGGTCGCAGGGGCAGCAGCCTAAGCAGGGAAGCCCAGACTCCCCCCTCCCCGGCCACTTCCTCCAGCTCCTCCCGGCAGATCTCAAGGAGTTCCCAGGCCAGTTGAGAGACATAGTCTCTCCAACGTGTCCTGGGTCTTCCCTGAGGCCTCCTACCGGTCGGATGTGCCCTGAACACCTCCCCAGGGAGGCGTCCTGACCAGATGCCCCAGCCACCTCATTTGGCTCCTCTCAAAGCGGAGGAGCAGCGCTTCTAGTTTCTCCTGGATGACAGAGCTTCTCACCTTCTCACCAAAGCTACGAGGTCATGGTATATGATACATGGTTTATTGAGTAAACACTAAACAGGGCTTATGACTTGTATCTCAAATGTCAGGACTATGACTTCGGACTTGACTTGATCTGTCTTGTCTTTACTTGAGACTTGCAAAACACCAACTCAGGTGTTTAACGGTCTGTAAGCTGGGCTGAGTGAAGACATTATTCAAAGTAGGGGTCACGATAATTATTTGGCCGATATGAGGGAATTATTTTGTCATACCGATCAATCCCATCAAATTAAAAATACTTCTGATAACCAATAACTTAAAACAATGCTCCTAATGAGGCGATATTACCCGTATTGTGCAGGTGAGCAAATCAAGCCCTCCTTTTTTCTGCTGCCCGTGACTTCCCCTGAGCTCACTTGTCAACAGACATTCACTTTCCGAGGAAGGACGTTGTACCAAATGCTCCGTGATGAGGGGGAAAAAATCCCATGCAGCACACAAACAAATGAAACGCCAACGCAGAGGCTTTCGAAAAGTGCAAAATGTTTGTCAGAGACCTCCGTGGCGTCACACCGGCTGCTTGGAGCGTGTGCCCGAATACAGTGCACCTTGCTGGGCCAGCCTCCCCCTCTATACTCTGGTTCTCCTGATAGTAGTGATGTCATCATATCTCATTAGGACTAATCAACCGGTACTCCTGGTCGCATTTCAATTCTTATCTCCAGGTGTGCACAAAGCACACTCCAATCTAAATGTAAAAAGTCAATGCTACCATATCTTGGTCTTGAGAAGCAGAGAGTTATCAGTATTGGTATCGGTTTGAAACAAAATGCTGCATCTCTAATTCAAAGCAAAGCAGACATGTTCAATCTACCCTCCATCGGCCAAAAAACAGAATTAGCCACGCTGTGACACCGTCTGATGTAAATATGTAGCTAGAGGCAGACGGAATCATTAAGTGGCAGTACGGGACAGAGCCTCAAGCGAGCTGCAGAAGGCACCGATTCTTTGGTTCAGACCAGAGTACGGTAGCACGCGTGTGAGAACCAGCCTCAGTTGTTTTTTCATCCCTTCGTTTGTTTTCATTCCATTTGTTCTTTCCTCAACAACCTTGCTGCACCTTCACTGAGTTGCGTTGGCCTCTCACCTTAAATCTCCTTCCTTGCTGAGTCCTCGTCCACTCCAAAATGAAGCTGCAGCGGTCATGGGGGTATGGCTCCCGGGGTGCACTGGAAGTGCTCGAATAAATGTAAGCAGCTTAAGCAGTCCATGATGTTGTCATCTGCTCTCAGCTGAGCTCCCAAAATAACAGGCCCGCTGGGTGTCCACTGGCAGAGCAGAGTGGGGGACAGAGAACGAGAATGGCCCGGCCCAGATTAGATCCTCTTACTCGGTCCACTTAAGCGCAAATTGGACACACCTATGTCCCGAAAGTGAACTTATTCTGCAGGACCACGACTTCATCGAATAAAACAATCCTTAGAATTATTTGCAGCTGCGATGCAAGTGGACATTTTCCATCACATGATCACTTCTGGCACTTGGCTGCATGGCTGGAGTGAAGGATCTGAAGTGTGGCTTGACGCCTCTTTCACAAAACACCAACTAGGCCATAGTGTCACAGCGAGGGTCTTCCACTTGAGCGGACGTAGAAACGTGCTACGAAGAGTCCTCAATAGTCCCAAGTCCTGCCATCTCGGTGACAATGCAGGTTAGTCCACACGTGGAAGGACCACATGCGCTCAGCTCTTGTGTTTTGGCGGTCATCATATTCCCTATGCGGAAAATTCATTCAAAATGTCTTAAAAACGAAGGCTGGACGCCTCCTCGCACAACTTGTGGGCAAATTGCGAGGACCCGCGGCGTTTGCATCCCTGTGTGGAAATGTCTTGCGTTACTGCGGAGAAAAGGTTGTTGTTTTGCATCTCTCAATCAAGGCAAGCGTGGGGTGAGAAAGGGCATCAAAGCGTTGAATAAAGCCATCGGTATCCCGGAGGCTAACGCTACTGGCGCTACACTTGGACGCTAGCACCCGTGGCGCCATTGGCTGTTATGTAAGAATTGCTGTGGAGTGTGTGAGTTATACGTAAAGGTCGGATGGTCCTCACTGAGGCACCAGTCTTCATTTATAAGGTCTTTCCGCCTGAGTCGCTGCATTATTTATGATCCATGACACCGGGTCGCTGCGGAGAAGAGCTCTCCTGAAAAAGCAAAGCCGTGTTTCTTATCGCGGCCTCTTGCTTTGTGTTTGTTTGATGCGCTGTTTCTCTGCTGTGATTGAACTCTTCTAATGCATGTCTATAAATCGCTACCTCTCCAAGGTTAGAAGCCTAATTGTAACCATATCATCAGCTAGCAGAGCCCCCCTGACCCACCGTAAACCTCCACCCGCGGCACCCTGACATCAATTCTACTTGTCAGACCCCACCAGGTGTGGTCAGCTGTTGCAATGCAGGAGCGTTTGATTTGAGGCATTGATTGCTTGCTGAGCTGTCATCATGCGCTCAGCAGCCTTGGCGTGGCATGTTCACAGTCTCGCTGCCTCCTGGGTCCCGCCACCTGTTTACGAGCCGGGTCAAGGGGCAGGGTGCTGGGGTAGACTTGAAGGCATCTGGAGGATGGGGGGAATGTTGGTGGCTGGGGGGTGATTAGGTGCTGAGTGGGTCTAAAGTTGTAGCCGTATGTTTTGGCGGCGGTGCTCAGCCTGCAGGGCGACCCACTGAGGCGTCGTTTTGTGACAGGTGGCGGAGGCACAAAGGAAAAAGAATGAGGTCAGTTGGGCTATTTTGAAACTCCTTAAAAGGTCTCTGACATGATTCATCAACTTTGCTTAAATACGTTATATATTGTTTGTAATTATCTTCTACACTTTTCAGTTTTTGAACGCAAACGGTAAATTTGCAAAAATGCCATTTCTACTGTAGTTGATGGCGCCAGCTGTGATGAGCGAGCGCTCGCTGTTCAGCCTCATTTCCGGAAGTGACGTCATGGGGGTGACACCTCTCAGCTGAAGCAGAGCAAACAAACGCTTCCCCAGGTAGATGGTGGACTCTGTTGGGTGTATTTTTCATCCAAGTAGCAGTCATGCCAAAATGTGTTGCTGCTGGATGTTCATAGTAAACCAGTGATACTGTAAGTTTGTTTTCTTTTCCAAAAGAGGAAGGTTTAAGACAACAATGGACGAAGCAAGTGCAGAGAACGAGAGACAGATGCACGCCCACCTCAAGTTCTGTTCTTTGCAGTGATCATTTAACTGATGACTGCTATGAAGGAACACCTTTACATGAAGCATTTGGCTTGAAAGTACGCTATAAACGCATTTTGAAAAAGCATTTTGAGAAAGGATGCTACTTGGAAAGACACAGAAGAGAGTAAGTCATGTCTTGTCTTGTAATGTCTTCACACAAGGTCACTATTCCATGACAGCGACAAGGCTGTAAAGCATTACACATCTTATATAAATACCTTTTCACAGTGACATGTAGGTTAACTGCGGGGGGCGTGGGTGGGGGCGGCAACCATCATCGGCCATGAAGTATAAATATAAATTTTGCTTTTAAAAATGAACAGTGTAGGAAGAATTACACACGATGTACCGTCTATGTAACTCATTTAAGCGAGGCCAGGTTGATGAATCATGCCAATCATGTCAAGGGATTAAACTATACGTGTAATCTTTCTAATCTTACGGTTTGCTTTTAAAGCTCTATTCATCTGAACCCACAGTCCCTCCACCCTCCCTGGATGGAAAAAATACAGGCCAGCAGAAAACCTCTGCTGCTCCCTTTTGTAGACTACCTTAGACGACCCCCCCGTTATAAAAACGTTTCCTGATGGTAATCACAGTTCACGTGTAAGAGTTGAGTCGTTGAGCGCAGGTTTGTGGTTGGTGGTCCCTGTGGTGAGGTCATATGAAGGACTAGGCAGTGCGTGCTACATACTGTAGCGCCACCCTCTATCACAGCCCGACATGCTAGGTTCCTGTGGGCTGCCTGAGGTAGGCATGGGCCGGTATAAAAAAGTCACGGCTTCAGAACCCCTCCGTGTGTGCGTCATAGCGTTTCTACGATATGAGAGAAAGTGGAGGTACTTTGTCACATCCTGTAACTTGCATGTGTTGCCAATGTGCTGCCGCGTTACCATAAAATGGCGCTGCTCTTGTGTGTGGACTTACTACTCACATGGGGGGGTCACCAGATACGGGGATGTGATTGCGAAGGAGAAGCGCTGTAAAGCGTTCATTCTCCAGTCAACAACACGCAACGACCGGCTGCTAACAACAATCACATGAGCCGCACCCGCACACGCAGGTTTGTGGAGGAGTGTGACCTGGAACTATGAAATAATAACTAACATTACGAGTTGAGCCACTTGATTGCACGTATTTGTCGTTTACTAAGAAAATAAGTACGGAGTTGCAGGAGAAGCCACACTAGACTGCACTGACAACTACATTCTATTTATTGATTATTTACTGAGGAAGAGTTCACTTCTTTTGGGTTATTTATCTGAAACGCTATGTTCCACTTTCATCCTGTTATATTAGATGGTTTCAAAATGACTGTTTTGATTTGACTTTTTTGTCTTTTTAAGAAAGAACTTTGAAAATAACACATTTCAGAGCAGTAATCGTATACCATGAAATCGTCTTAGCGTGATAGCTTTGCCCAAGGTTATCATGCCATCAGAATCTCGTAGTGGGAGGCCTTTACTTCTACCGTGACGTGGGCACACAGTTGATGCTACCCTTGTGGCAATCACTTTTTTGTTTTCCACCATTTTGCCTGTGTTGGCAAATGATTTTCACAAAGAAATGTAATCGTCATCTGGGTTCTTTTAAAATTAGCCTTTAATGGCAACGCTACACAACCCCCCCACATTTGTTCCTTGCGACAAGAAAGGTCCCAGTAAAACAGATTGAAAGTTCCACTTTCTGATGCCACATTTATCCGAACACAAACTAGTGCCATGCTTTATATTAACATTTCATTTTTCATTTTTATATTTGTCCACCAGATGGTGCTACTTTTTCCCATTCAAAGCATGCACCAAAATGTCACACCTATTTTTAATGGTGTGTAAAAAATGGTGTGTCTGTGTGGCATTCTTCTTCTTTTAATTTACTAAGCAAGCCTTTAAGGCCTTTAAAGGGTCAAAGGCCCCCAAATAGAACTCCTTTTCTATATGTACAGTATATTTCAGGCTGAAGCACGTTTAAAAGACTGACTCAGGAATGTATGATATTCTTACAGTAAGCAAACATGGTGTGATTAGGGATGAGCGAGTGAGGATGATCAAAGGACCTTTTAAGGGCAAAGGTTTCATGATGGTGACGGTACATTACATTACATTCAGTAACAAATGAGGCCGAGTGTGAATGGGTGATGTTTTACTTTGGAGTTTCCGCTGCCACTTTGGATGATATTGTTGAGAACCACGCAGTCAAGTGCAAATCATTTTATCAAAAAGGAAGCTGCAAAGGATTGTAGCGATGCATCCTACCAAAAAATAAGGAGGGACCTTAAAATCTGCACAATTTCTGGACAATTGGGATGTTGGGTCTTCTTTTTGGCTGCTTTGTGGTCGTCATGACAGGACGGCATGTCGATGCTACCCTCCTCCACGTGTTTGCATGCTGAAGTATCACAGTACCCTTAGTAGCGCGTCATCCCAGCTGAATGGGACATCTGGCCCTGTGGCAACGCCATGATAACACGCGGAAATGGGGGGGTTTGCATGAACGACGCCTGCTGTAGAAATGGCAGAGTTCATTTCCCTTTTCTTGTCAAAAGTCCGCCACTGCCACTTACAGCAGTGACTCACGGGTACACTGGAAGATAAGCCAAACATTAAATGAAGTCGCTGGAAAAGAATCGGCGCATATTAATGGAATGTAACATTTTACGCTGGCTCGTTAACCATTCATTTTAATTGCAAATGATAGCAAGTGGACATGCAGGGATTGAGCCAACACTCAGTGTACTTGATGACGATTTCTCCTTTCCTTTTGTGGAATTTCATAATGTAAACCAGCAAGGAGGCTGTAATCTGTGATATTCCACATCAGGGATGGGTTCCTTCCACATTTGAACCCACACCCGGCACCTGTGAATCAGGTGGTTACGATTCAAGGAACCTTTCTCTCCAGCACCCTGGAGCAGACTTTCCCAGGGAGGATGAGGAGAGTGACCCCCCTACAGTTGAAACACACCCTTCTTGAAAAGGGGGACCACCACCCCGGTCCGCCAATCCAGAGGTACTGTTCCCGACTTCCACGCAATGTTGAAGAGACGTGTCAGCCAAGACAGTCCCTCAACGTCAGGGAATCAGCAATAAATGAATGATGGATGTCAACAAACAAGTAAACAATTCATGGCAAATGCTTTTACATTTGTTAGACTAAAGTGCAGCCACGGTTGAATTAACAGGAGGTTAACCTTTTCTGCTCTCATTTTCAATGTCCAATACGTTTTCTATAAAAGTGCAGTCAGGGCTGCTGTGTGAAATCCCGTGGCGCCCTACTAGGTGGTGAGAGATTTGTCGTGTTGCTGTGGTATTTTACTCGACCTTTACATATTCTACAAACAGCGAGCGACTTATTTAGAACATCTCCCCCTTTCCAAAATCCAAAGTGTTTCCACACACTGGACCGCAATGGTGGCTTCATTATTTCCCGGTCGCCATCCGCCATGCTATGTTTAGTTGTCTGCTGGCGCGTAGCGATGACGTCACAGACAGGCCGACTCAATGGAGTAACGTTTAACATCGATATCATTAAAAGTGCTAAAAAAACCCACACGTCCATATAAGGCCTGCCATGCTTAAGTGCAATGCTTTATTTCCTCGTTGTGATGACCTTTTCAATGATGCTAGATGGATAAATGTCGTCTGGAATGGCAACTTGTAGTTGGATCATAGGAATATAAATCGATGGATGAATCGTTGCGCCCCCGTTAACTACAGGTAAAACCAGCGCTACGTACTTCTATTCCTTTCCTTTCCTCTCTGGAAAAATTGTGTGACAAACGGGACGGTATTATGGACGCTAAACAAGCTGGCGAACGCAAGCCAAGGCAAAATTTTAGCAAAAATTGTCCATGTTAACCGAAAAAGGAGCTACCTGGGGAGGAGTATCCCGAGGTGCCACAGTCCTTAAAAATCGGACTTATTTTAGCTTCTCTTCATTTTTCTCCTGGTTGGTGTAAACGTTGCCCCCTCCCTCTGGCTTCATCTTCTTTGCGTGTGAATTGAAGGTTGTTAGGAGCGGCGCCATGGCGCTCCACTCCACGGAGACGGGCGGTTTAGTACCAAAACATGAGACCTTTTGGCTTTATGTGAATCGGTGCTCGGTATTACTGATGATGCTTCTAAAAGTAGCCTTTCGGGTACCCGTGTCTCTTCCACATGCGAGCAAACATGCAACTCCTCCATTCAGGCGAGACTCGAAGAGAATGAAGAGTGACGTTAATGAGCAGGTGAAGCCCACTTAGCAACTGGGGCACGGGGTCAGGTAAGCCTATCATGTTGTAATTCATGCCAGTGTTGTAATTGTCTTCTATTAAAGAGTTACGGAGCGCTGTGGTGTCTCTGGGGGGCGAAACTCATTTGGCTAACGTGGCAAATAGAGCAAAGAGGTTGCCATGGTGATTATCCTAACAACGTGAAGCACTTTGTGTACACGTTAAAAAACTATAATGAATGAATCACTGCGGACATCATTGGTCAAATCACAAACGGAACCCGAGCTTGCCTCACTGACTTGGGGAACTCGTGCCGCTGCAGGTGGCAAAGAGTGAAAGTGAAAAAAAGCCGACATTAATTTCAACGGGCTTCATGTTGCTGCATGTGGCGCAGCGCTAAAGCTAATTTTCTTGGGGCTTTGGCCAGGATTTCAAATAATTTGCTGTGTTTTCTTGCCAGATCAGCAGATTATTTGAGTAACCTGATGCTACAGTGCAGAGGGCAAATGAGGATGAATGAATGAATCACATACACTTGTGAGTGGCTTGGATTGAATGAGTTTTTTGTGGTTTATAGCAGCAATGGACAAAAATACTATCCTCATACTAAAATATGATGTCTAACCAGGGGAAGCCTAACCCAGGGGTGTCCATACTTTGTAAATGAAAGGATGCACCTTTGCCACTTTCATATTTTGTATGTAGATATGCTAAGAAGTTTTCAAGAAAAGTTCAAGAAAAAACTGCATCTCAGCTTTGTCATATTGGCGAAAAAGTCTGTTATTAATATCAACTTCATTCTTTGCTCTTTGTTTTCCCCATTTATGCTTGGGGTTTTTTTTCCAAATATTTCAACCACCATCCTTAATAACCCAATTATTTTCTTTTGAGTGGCCACATATGCAAACAAACAGGCTATAAAAAGCCTTTATGCTCATTAATAAGTCGATTTAAAACAGTAATTAGGGATAAGCAGCTGCAGAGTCATTGGCATTTTGTGTTTGAAGGCAACCAGTCTTCATCTGCACGTCTTAAGGGCTACGTCCATGTTCTGCAAGTTCATCTCCTCGTTGACACATCACTCAAATCTTGGCTACAATCTCAGTAAACATCCTCCGTCTCGTACACCGCTATGTTTGTTCACCTGAGTGATAATTTCCTCTACTTTGGGGTGGTGGAGGTGTCACCCCGATGACAAGACTGACCTGTGAGAGCTAGCGCGTCATGGCTGGCGCCATGGACTTACAAACTATATATAACCAATGTAAACACACTTGATGAATCATGTCAGGGACCCTTTAACTGTTTTGTACTTCTTTGTTTGAACACTAGGTGGAGCTACTGTCTTAAACAAGGAAGTGTCTCCTAAAAATTGTAACCAGAAATGCCGGCAGCAAAGAGACGCGAGATCGCAGGCTAGTGCTGCGCGTAGGGCCCTATGATCGTCGTGCTAACAGAATCTACTGTCAAACACGGAATGTCGTGAATGAAATGATGTCATTATGAGGAGAAGGAACGTGGGGTCATGGTTGTATTTCCTTGTTGACGCGGCCACCTGGAACTTGGAAAGTCATCTCTTACTGGTAAGCTAAGCTAGCACAAGAGGAAGTGTGGCCTCACAGAGCATGCTAGTGCTGAATGTTGTGTTTGCTGCCACTGGAAATGCACTGGTATAGACCCGTAAAGTGGTGAACACTGTCCCACTGAAACCATTCTGCATTATTTTAAAGTCCATATTACGTATTGGAACTGGTCTGTTGGGTAGTACTGGTATATAGAAATATTACTAGTACAAACATCTCTGGGTTAGTCGCTAGTACAAGGCCTTGGACTTCCCTGGAGGTGTGTAGATTCCCATCTCATGTGTGTGTTTGTGTGTGCAGTGTGTGTGTGTTTTGTCTGGGGAGCGTGGGTGGTTTGATAACGCTCAGTCAAGCAGCTGTCTTAACCGGTTCCCATGTAATCTCTCTGATCGGGCTCCCTGTAAACACCAGATAGTAAAGCTAGCCTGCAGCATCAGACCTAGCTTTGGACGAGCACACACAAGCACACTTGTTTACCACCACAAAGGATGGCTCGAATGTGTGAATAGTCGGTGTGTCACGAGGCACCGAGCTCGCGAGACCAGACCACGCATGACATTGGGTCCACAAGAGACGAGACGAGATTTTAACATTCATTTTTAGGAAAAGTATAAACTAACATTTTTATTCAACCCAGTCACAAATCACTGCATGTGCATTTTTAATTGTTTTATTGTCCTATGCATGTGCATGCATGCACATGCACATGCACATGCACATGCACATGCACATGCACATGCACATGCACATGCACATGCACATGCACATGCACATGGCAATATCTTAAATAATCCAGTTCATTTTCCTT
The DNA here is from genome assembly GCF_027744805.1 of Dunckerocampus dactyliophorus. Classification (NCBI taxonomy): domain Eukaryota; kingdom Metazoa; phylum Chordata; class Actinopteri; order Syngnathiformes; family Syngnathidae; genus Dunckerocampus; species Dunckerocampus dactyliophorus. Next base: position 613,692 of record NC_072829.1, on the reverse strand, counting down.
TGTTGTGTGATTAATGAATTCATTTACTATCACGAGACAGCAGGCCTGTCATGATAACTCATTTTGCTGTCATCGCTAATCCATTATTATTTTTGAGACCATGTTGTCATTATTGTCATGAGAGATGTGATTCACCTTTGAACCACTAGATGGTAGTCAACTATAGTGTACCCGTGCGAGCCACATTAGCTTTGATGTCCTTCAACATGTCGTCTTTCGCCGGGTGATGCAGTTCAGGAATTGTTTGTGACGTACGTTCTCCCAGCCAATCCTTACAGTCTGACAAACATTTGTAACGTTTTCCAAAAGGTTGGCTTTTCAACCGTATTGAATGGTGTCATTTCTGTTGCATTGTAGCAAGCGACACTGTCTGTGAGCGCGCCCCATTTTGCGCTATTTTGTTTATATTTACATTGCCGACCAAACGCCTCAGTAAGCGAAGACTCTGCTGCAGCATTCGAGAAAACTGAAAGGGATGGTTGTGTTTCAGGTGCGCATACAAATTGGTCGTGTTCCCCTTCTTCCTCGTCACTACTTTCAAACAAATGCGACATATCGCTTCATCGGTGCTCAAGCGCTCACCTTGTTCATTCTGTTTAAAATTGCGTTCGTCTTAGAAACCATGACTTCTGTGCCTTCATTCATGTTAGCAAAAGCTTTCTCATGAGGCTAATTTGATGCTAGCATCCTATGTCCACTCACTAGTAGCCCCGCCTCCTCAAAGAGGCTGAATGAGAGGATGGTTCACTCTCTCCGTTCATTCCACTATAGAACCATGTGCTCACATCTCACAAGATGTGACACCCCTAGTGAATAATCCAAACAATGTCCTAATATACTGTAAGTCTTTCATGGACATCCTGTAGCGATGATGTGCTCTCCTTGATGTTTGTGTTGATGCCACAGTGGCAGGAAGCTTCCTCGCTACGTCTTCTCCTGGGCAGGCAGGATTCCACTCTGGCTGTGCCAACTGTAAAGCATTTCTAAAAGATACACAGCAACACGTCTGGATGGCCTCAGTGCATAATTCATGTGACGCCGTGTTGAGCTAAATCCTGCACCCTCCGCCCCCCCCGCCCCCATCCCTCCTACCCACCTCGACTACACTTGATGTACTCCTCCACGGTGTAATGGCTTGTGTGGAGTCATAAATCCACTAATTCCAGGCTCACAAGTTCTGGGGGGGGTCAGTGCCTTTTTGTCTCAAACAGCCAAGTCATGAATAAATTCCTCTAAAATGTGAAAAAAGATTCATAAGTACTTGTTTTCCTGTCAGTATGTTGGCCAGCAGACTGCTTCCTGCTTCATGGAGTATGTACTCGGTACTTTTATAGTACCGATCAAGTTCCGTCAGTGCTACTGAGTACCGATTCACGTAAAATCAAAGGGTACCATGTTTTGGTACCAAAACGCATCTTAGTGGAAGAGAAGGCGATCTCTGGGTTGCAACGTGACGTCAGTCGTACTCAAGCAAACAGATTCAAGTTAGCCACCAACAACAACTACAATTTAGACTGAGATGAATGGAATTTGTGCATTACTAATAAAAAAAAACACTGTGTCGTTAAGATGCTTTCATCGATCAGCCGGTGATCAAAAAAGCTTGTGATCGGCATCACCCGTGGCTCGTACTACTGCAGCACGCAGCCTGTAGCGAGCGTCTCCCGCCCACTTTCCTTTCCGTCACACTGCGCAGACGTGCCAAACCCCAAACAATCATGTCTGCCGTGTGAAACGTACCTGTCGTTCGTGAGAGTGATATCAATTTTGCACCCTGCAAAACACGTTGAAGAGCTTTCAGTGAATACGCCATTCGAAGAACAAACACTCAACAGAGTATGGTGACTTTTGGAGGTTCATCATGTGCTCATCAGTCAAACGGCAGCTAATGAAGCCAACGCTGGACACTCGGCCGTATGTGCGTGACGGTCGTGGGGGGGAAGTCGCCGTTGATGGACTACACTGCTGATGGGGGTGTCATACAACTTCATGTCAAAAAATCGCTTTAATGACGCTGATTAAAAGACTTGGCCAGCATGTAGAAGGCGTGACCTCACGCAGCACATTACAGATGCACTGCAGGCGTATACGTCATATCCGCTCAGCTAAATAACAATATGCATTGCAACAGGAATCAAATATGAATATATACACTTATATATTGCAATAGAGACAGATAGAATAAATCATAAAAACAAAGCCCTGTAGTTTTATTTACCACAGCTTTTGTGCAATTGATGCACTCTCACTGTAAGGCCGACTTACTTGACACGCATGGAGCACGTAAGAAATATCTGAACGTGTGTCGGCTGCACTAGTGTCGTATTGGGGGGCACGTGTGTCGCACGGCACACATACGGAGTCTGCAGTGTGCGGAAAGACCTTTCCCAAACCTGACATGAGCAAAACGTACGAAAGACACACGCTGGCCGTACGGACGACGCACGAAGACCTGCCAAGTGTGTAAGTTTGTCTTGCAACCTGAAAAAACCTAGTTTGTTTGACATGACAGAGAACCTCTGCGGACGGACTGCGGCTCGAAAATCAGCACGGCACACGCGCACTCTTCGTGTGTTTCTTGTGTTTTTTACACGTAGACCGGCCGTAGGACGTACGACCGCTTGTGACGTCAGCTGATGAGGTATAGTAAATGTTGATGTGGAAGAAAAGCAGCGTGTAAACCATCTTATCAGTGTAAACGTACTTTCAAATCATTCAATACCAAGTTTTTATAAACCCGAACGCCTGATCTCAGAGACGTATTTACAGTGTATATCTTAGACGTTCTTTTGGCGAGAGACAAACACAGGTGATGACGCAACCGCACACTAATAGATGTCATGTTTAAAGCAGTTTTAAGCCATAAAAACGTCCACAAGGTGGCATAAGTGCATTTGAGACCTCAGCATTGATCATTTGCATATAAAAACACACTAAACAACAAGGAGGAAGTGGAAGAGAAGGGAGGAGTGTGACGTGCTCACACATGCACAGTTTAGTTCCAAATGTGAAAATAGTTCATGGTATACATGAACATACATGTATATACATACATGGTATACATTTGTATATTGGTATATTTGGTATATTTGTAAATCAGTAGTTACTTTGATGTTGTTTGTGTGGTTTATGTCGATGTGGTTTATGTGGTTATGATATTTGAGCTGTCACAAAAGCAAAACATCTTTGTGTCCAAGTGAAAGTTATGCTTGAAATGTATCTAAATCTAAAAAGCTGGTATACCTCACTTTTTTTAGTTGGGAACTGATATTTTCCTGAAATGTACCTAAGTTCTACTGCTGATTACTAAAGAAGGCAAAAAGGTAGAAACAAACGTTTGTGTCCTGATGAAAGACGGGAGTCTAATGTTTCTTGTGGTAGGTTCCATGTTTAGATAACCATGCAACACAATATCCTGTGTGCCCTGAAAGATCAGGCAAAAGCCTCTAAAATGGGCGCTGCTGAAGGGAAAATGTCTGGGATTGAATGAGTTCAATGACAGATTTCATGTTGTTTTTAGCCTTGTTACAGTCGTGCTTTCAATTAGCTGTGTACAAAGTAAAATCATATCTACTCAAAATGCAACAAAGAAAGCGTTTTCCAAGTAAAAAAAAAAAAAGGGACGCATGCTCACATGGTTGCTTTTAAAAGTGCACCATCAGGAAAGGGAGCCGTAATCCCACATACTTGATGATTCAGATAGCTTCTGTGCTTCCTAAATCCTCCTCTCCTCTCTCTGAATGCCTGGATTTGAATGCTTTATGTAATCCTTGCATGGAGGCCAAGCTGGTTGGCACTCGTGGGTCGGAATTGACCTTTTGACTCTGCCTTTGTTTGTTTGTTTTGCCTCTTCCCTACTTGCATTTCATCACCAGATTAGACTGTAATGGATAAATAAATAAAAAGAAATAATAAATGAAAAACACAGTGGTAGAGTAGAATATACTGGACTGGAAAGACTGGAACTGGTCTTTGCATCCTGATATTGGATCCAAGGGTGTTTGCCATGCTAAGGTGTGGATGGGGCTGCCTTGGCTGGTGAAGTGACTCCTCAGCATCATAAATCTTTATGCTTTATGCTAAATTTAATAAGGTAATGCAACGCCATTCACATGGCTTTTGTTGTGTCCCTGGCTGGAATGCTAATCTGCTGTTGATGTATTTGACATGAAGTGAGAAATGAGCTGCTTGAGCAAGTCTCCCATACCAAATAGCAAATAGTCTTTCTAGTGTACGTACAGGAAGTGTGCATCCGTGCAGTGGACGTGTGTTCACTGCGTTACATCTTATGCATGAGAGAAGACAGATGTTCCCTATTAAAAGCTTTGATGGAGTCCATTTATCTACCCACAGCTTATGTTTCCATTGTGCTTTGATGAAAGGGCAGTGATAAGGGAACGTATACAGTACGGTGGACTTGTGACACTACGTGGTATCATGAGCTTGATCCGACAGTATATCCTTCATTCCCCTTGCATTGTTTACAACAACAATGTACTTGATGTTGAAGATGTGGGTTCGTATCTCCGTTTGGGCATCTCTGTGTGGAGTTTGCATGTTCTCCCGTGCGTGTGTGAGGTTTCTCTGGGTTTCCTCCCACATTCCAGAAACGTGCATGTTAGATTCTTTGCAGACTTACTGTAGGTATGAATGTGAGTGTGGATGCTCGTGTGTCTGTCTATATGTGGACACCAGTCCAGAGTAGACCCCGCCTCCCACCCAAAGTCAGCTGGGATAGGCTCCAGCATACTCCTAATGAGGATAAGCCGTATAGGAAATGGATGGTTGAATGAAAGTATAGTTTAAGATACAGCAATATTTACAGCATTCATCCTGCTTTTGTGATGACAAGACACTGGTTTGTCTCATCACAGGGATATTTTACATTTCTATCCTGCACTACTTCCATCACCCGCCAGGTTCATCAAGTGGTGTCATACATCTCTGAATCATCCAGTCATGCTTACGTGTGTGTGTGTGTGTGTGTGTGTGTGTGTGTGTGTTTGTACCCTCCAAGGGTCCTCATGTGCTGATGCCTGATCGCCACTCTTTCATATACACCCCTCATCAAAATGTTAAACACAGTTGACAAAGTGCAAGAATGTCCATGTTGCACTGTTGGATCTTAAGGAGGTTCTAAGGAGAGCTTCAAAATGCAAAAGGAAGAAATGGGAGGAGACAAAAAGAAGCATTCAAGTGAAATAGGCTGTTCATCAAAAGTGGAAGAGCACAGCCTTTAAATGTTGGGTTACGGTTAGGGGTAGGGGTAGGGGTAGGGGTAGGGGTAGGGTTACGGTTAGGGGTAGGGGTAGGGGTAGAGGTAGGGTTACGGTTAGGGGTAGGGGTAGGGGTAGAGGTAGGGTTACGGTTAGGGGTAGGGGTAGGGGTAGAGGTAGGGTTACGGTTAGGGGTAGGGGTAGGGGTAGGGTTACGGTTAGGGGTAGGGGTAGGGGTAGGGGTAGGGTTACGGTTAGGGGTAGGGGTAGGGGTAGAGGTAGGGTTACGGTTAGGGGTAGGGGTAGGGGTAGAGGTAGGGTTACGGTTAGGGGTAGGGGTAGGGGTAGGGTTACGGTTAGGGGTAGGGGTAGGGGTAGAGGTAGGGTTACGGTTAGGGGTAGGGGTAGGGGTAGGGGTAGGTTTACGGTTAGGGGTAGGGGTAGGGGTAGGGGTAGGTTTACGGTTAGGGGTAGGGGTAGGGGTAGGTTTACGGTTAGGGGTAGGGGTAGGGGTAGAGGTAGGGTTACGGTTAGGGGTAGGGGTAGGGGTAGGGTTACGGTTAGGGGTAGGGGTAGGGGTAGAGGTAGGGTTACGGTTAGGGGTAGGGGTAGGGGTAGAGGTAGGGTTACGGTTAGGGGTAGGGGTAGGGGTAGGGTTACGGTTAGGGGTAGGGGTAGGGGTAGGGTTACGGTTAGGGGTAGGGGTAGGGGTAGAGGTAGGGTTACGGTTAGGGGTAGGGGTAGGGGTAGGGGTAGGGTTACGGTTAGGGGTAGGGGTAGGGGTAGAGGTAGGGTTACGGTTAGGGGTAGGGGTAGGGGTAGGGGTAGGTTTACGGTTAGGGGTAGGGGTAGGGGTAGGGGTAGGTTTACGGTTAGGGGTAGGGGTAGGGGTAGGTTTACGGTTAGGGGTAGGGGTAGGGGTAGGGGTAGGGTTACAGTTAGGGGTAGGGGTAGGGGTAGAGGTAGGGGTAGGGGTAAGGGTTGGGCCATTTGATAAGTGCTCGCCAGGGATCATGTGAACGGACAAATCACACATGACAGGGATGAGGAAGTGGAGCGTGTGGAGGAGTGTAGCGTGCAGAAGGTTACACATTGTCGTGAAAATCTAACGCATGCACACGCACACATATGCACGCACATGCGTGCACACACATGCACACTCATAGTTCAGCTCCAAATGTGAAAATTGTAAATAGTTCATGGTGTTATATTTGAAAATTATTTGGATTTTATTGTGTTGAGGTGAAAGTCGTGCTTGAAATGTATCTTTTCACAAAAAGCTGGTTTTAGACCATTTTGCCTGATCTTTCAAGGCTTACAGGATATACAAACACGGAACCTACCAAAAGAAAGAGTAGACTCTCATCTTTCAACCGAACGAACACATTTGTTTCCACCTTTTTGCCCTTTGATGTAATCAGCAGTAGAACTTAGGTAAGTTTCAGGAAAATATCAGTTCCTGACTAAAAAAGTGAGGTAAACCAGCTTTTTGTGAAAAGATGCATTTCAAGCATAACTTTCACTTGGACACAAATATGTTTTGCTTTTTTTGCAGCTCAAATATCCAAACAGCTACAGCAACATAAACAACACAAACAACATCAAAGTAACAATTGATTTACAAATAAAACACCATCAACTATTTACCATTTTCACATTTGGAACTCAGCTATGTGCGTGCACGTGTTTGCCTGTGTGCGTGTGCATGCATGAAAATGTTGGTTTTCCTTTCTTCTTTGACATTTCCTTTTTATTGTGCTCTTACTTTGTCATGTCCATTTCCTGTTTTGCACAGTTTTGAGTTCTCTTGACCTCGTTCTGAGGCAGCTGCTGGTCTCAGCTGTTCCTGGTTAGCAATCAGCAGGCTTCTTAAGCACAGCACTGCCGCCGGGACAATGCTGGACCGTTACGTTTATGTGGGATTAATGGAAGCGGTTTCAACAGCGACTTTATGCGCTCTACTTCTACTTTACTTTGGACTTTTGCCTTTTTTAGATTTTGTTGTGTCAGCCTTGGTGAGCCGTGCCGCTCGTGAGTCGTGAGCTCAGTTTTGTGGATGAATGGATTAAAAAGCATAACAATTTTTGTTATTTTTGATTTCTGCAGTGTTTTGCTTGAAAATTTCAGCATGAAAATAGATGCCTGAGAGTCGGATGCAGTCATCCAAAGAGCCATAGGTTAAGCCAGCGAGCGCTAACCACGAGGCCACCGTGGAAGCCTGAAAAAAGACATGAGATTAGAAAAATGAGTGAGTTAAGACAAATTTTATTTTGATTCCGCCCAAAGCCCCCCAGATGATGATGAGCACTGCCTGCCATTCCTGCTGCTTGGAAGCCATGACTTGCGTAAATTGAGCACAACGTGCGTCACCATCGGAAGCTCATTCTCCCGGAATCCACTTGGAAAGACACGTCCTTCAACTGCATTTGAACATAAGACAGGTATCGTGAGCGTGGGGGGGTGTCGACCTCACAACGCGCTGTTAGGTAACACCTTGTCTTGATGTTCCACAACACAATCAACACATAGCACCCGCCCCATGCTTCATGTAGTAAATATTGCCACCACTGAGCACATCAGCCATAAATAAAGCATGAAGATACCTTGTCTGTCAAAGGTTTGGGGAGGCGGGGCCTAAATACTGTAGATGAGCAACTAACCCAAGCAAGTTACGGCTCAACCGTCCTCCTCCTATGTGGACTGACTTCCCTTTCCGCAGAGATTTATTCCTGTCAGGGGTGCAAGGACATCTATTGCAGTGTGCTGAAGGTCCAGAGTGGCAGCGGCGGTGCCTGTAGATCATGGACCATAATGAACCCGGGTGACAGCTCACTACACGCCACCTGATCCCATCGGGAGTGAGGTCCCCGCGCTGCGCTACGTCGTCCATCACGCATCCTTTCAATCCCGATGTGCGCTCTTCATCAAGGCTGGGCCAAAGATGAAGGAGACAGGCTGTAAAAGATGGTCGCCACCCACCGTCCCCTTGTTTGTGTTCCTGCCGCACTCCATCACTTGCTTTTATTCCCTCTGATGAGTGAATTTGACGTCACTATTAATAGTACAGGGTTCCCTCGTTTATGGTGGGGGATAGGTTCCCAAAATAGCCCGCAATAAGTGAAATCTGCAAAGTAGCCAACTTTATTTATTGTGATTCTGTATGTTTTAAGGCTGTAAAAGCCCCCACCACACACTTTATGCACTTTTCTCAGACAGGCAATAACATTTTCTCACATTTCTCTCTTGTTTAAACACTCCAAAAAGTTCAAACCTTCATTTGAATTTTAATGATCAAGCTACTAGTTTGGACACAAGAAGTTATTAAGTGACTCACATGTATTTCACTCCTCCGCCTCTTCGTCTTGCCGCCGTTCCGCTGTACTGTCGCGTTTTTGTATCCTTGTTCAGACATATTGCTGCAGTACTCCTCCTCCAGCCAAAGACTCCACGTAACATCTACATTCCTCCAGCATGTCCACAAGTTAGCATCCTCCTCCGCCTTTCCGGCGCACAACGTTTCATCGACAGCAAGCAAGCAAGCTAGCCATGACACAGGAGACACGGCAGGACGACGTGAAGGAGGTTGATGACAATGGTCTACAGCCAATCAGGACGCAGAAGACAATGGGCGGTGCAGACAGACGAAAGAGGCCAACTTAGACACCCAGCTTAGCACAATGCACTTCTTCTTAAAGGGCCAGGCTCAGACTGTAACCGCGTTCATACGCAGTTAAAAAAAACACTAAAATTGAACAAAAGAATCCACGAAAGCTGAACCGTGATAAAGCGAGGGAACACTAAACTGTATTGTTGTCATCAACTTTGATAGAATTGTTTTGTTAACAAAGCTTTCTGATGAAAACGTGACGGTGATGAGTTGAGCGTGGCTCTTTGATGACTAAAACACGACGAGTCGCGTGTGAGTGCTGTGCAGCGCGGCAGAAGGGTAGGACGTGCGCAGCAGGGCAAAAAAAGTGGGACGGGTTGCCGCTCTCAACAAGCAACATAAACATGCAAAAACTGTGGGGTTTGTAACGTCCTAGAATAGATGTAGTCCAAAACACCCGTATTTACTGACTGCAACTGACTGATGGACCGCAAGCAAGTCAGGTGTAGAACACTAAACGCTTCTTATTGGCAGCTAGCAAGCAGCTCACATGGTTAGCTAGTTTGCTAGCAACTATTGACCATGACAGGAAAAGGAGATTGATTGACAAAGGTCTACAGCCAATCAGGACGTAGAACACAATGGGCGGGTTCTCCTTTAGCCAATCAGGACTCTGGTGCCTCTATATTTAGCTGCCTATTGTCTACTGTGGGTTCCTAATATGTTGGTACAGGCACGTAAAGGCGTACTGAGACCAGGTGGAGACTACACGTCTTCAACATGAGTATACAACACCCTCTGCTGGTAGCAGTAGTAAATACAACAACAGACACTCACAACAGAGGACCCACAGATACATCTAATACGCCACAAGGACGCACAACACAATGTGCGTTCATATGCTGGTAAAAAATATGCAAAATTGCACTTAAAAAAGCGAATCCGCAAAAGGTGAAGCGCGATGTAGGCAACATCTGTAACTGATCTGAGGTCTGTGGTGATGAGATGCGTGATTGCTGTGGGAGTTAGTTCACGTTTTATCTGCACTCATTTGCATTTGCCATGCAGGACCATCCCGTTTGGATGATGTTTTTCATCTATTTGTACCAAGTGTAAGATTCAGTTCACCTCGCTACATGCTGAAAGTCCCGTGTTCATCCCTGGGGGGGCCTCAAGTAGCAGTAGAACGGGGTCAAATTCATGCAAGGGAAACTATGATATATCCTCTCATTCCTTCATTAAACTTTTAGTAGTGGTGGCTTTTCTCCTCTCCTGTGTGTGTCTGTGTGAGGAGGGGGGGTTCTCTTGCCCTTTTATGTTGGTGCGGGGGCGTCAGTGTGGGTTATTCAGGAGGCTGGATGAGTCAAAGGGATGTAGGGTATGTCCTGTGAAGGACAATGGAAGCAGCGCTGATTACCTGCTTGTGTTGCTGTGTGGTTTATGGCGTTTACACACAAACGGTGCAAGTTGGAAGCAAAGGGGCGGGATCTCTTAGTCCGTTGTTGTCATGTTATGATTGTTTAATTGGTCATTATTCTAATATTTGTATGAGTCCAAAGTATGCCCTGCATGTAGTACAACTGCAGGAACAAGCATAGAGTCATCCCTCGCCTCGCCTTTTGCATTTTCACTCTGTCACGGTTTTGAACAACTCTATTCATGAATGGGGGTGTCACAAGACCTTGACAGATTCAAACGTTCTCGTTCAGAAAATACATGTCTTGTGGGCACCAGGCCCGGGGCAACAACAAATAAATGATGTCATCACACAATAAACGAACATCAATTTGATCATTTTGCCAGCCTCAATATATTGCCATGTGCCTGCCTTGCCGCCAAACAGGCAGGAAGAGAGTTTGTTCCATAGAACAACAGCGTGAAGGCACAGAGCCCTTTTGCCAGTCATGCAGTCTGTTTCTCTCGGTGGGTGGAGGCGGGGCCGCTAGCATACACTATGGGTAGATTGCAATATATTATAATGTATATTTTCATTGTATTTTTCTTAAAAGTAATTATATTGGGTAATAGGAGTATAAAGGTGACTGTAGGGTGTTATTTCATGTCTAGAGGGCTCTAATAATGTTAAAAACTGTATTTAGAAGGTTGTAACCACGTTTCCTATGCCTTTTCTTTTATTATGTCTACTATATTGGGTAATAGGAGTGTAAAGGTGTCTATAGGGTGTTATTTCATGTATAGAGGGCTCTAATGTTTCTATTTAGAAGGCCGCCGATGTTTTATGCCCTAACTGTGAAAATATTTGATTTCTAAATAAGGAATTGTACCGCACTGTCGGGTGTGGCAGCACGTAAGCAGCGTAAACGAGGGGAAGTGTATTGTTGAATTACGTCCTCGTAAAGGCAGACGTGTTCATACAACGCTTGTGTTTGGTCCCAATCCAGTTGGCGTACCTAATGATGTGACATCAGTGAACTTTTTTCTTTTTAAGTATTGAAATAAATCCATTGTGCACACGCATGATACTTGAGATATTTTGGGTTTTTTGATGTTGGCTCCTCTGTAGTCATTTCCATTTTTAGAGATGGCACACTTAAATCCATCAAGAAAAAAGAAGGCCTGATTTGTTAGTTGCTAATCCATCAACAGCGTAGTGAAAGTGGGTCACTGATTGGTGCCAAGCAGGGCCTGTGCCCACAAGAGCACAGATGCAACACGCACACGCACACACACACGCACACACACACACGCACACACACGCGCACGCACACACACACACACACACACACACACACACACACACACACACGCACACACACCCACGCACACACACACGCACGCACACACACGCACACACACACGCACACACACACACACACACACGCACGCACACACACACACACAGGGCTTTTCACAGGATCCCAGAACAGAATTAGACACATTTGTTGATGTGTGTGCTTAGCATGACTTGGGGTGAGTGGCCACCCCCCTGCCCGGTGTGAGCGGGACAGTGCCTGTGCATGCCTTCACACCTGCTTGCTTTGCCTGTGAATGGAAGTGAAAGCGGTGTACAGGAAGTGGACTACTAATGATGTCACCCAGACCGCACGCTTGCCTTGCAGCTTCATGCAACCGCTGCTGCAGCTCGTTGCCTGCTCAGAGCCCGCCGTGGCATTCATGTACTGTATTTGTTCATACTGGGCCCTATGAAATCCCTTCTCTTTCCTCCCTAATTCCATTTTCATTTTTTACAGTATACATCAACCCCCCCTTCTCAAAAACCTTAAGATTGGAGAAATGAGAACATAATCAACCTTTCTTTTTTTTTTACCTTAAATCTGTGGTGGATGAATTCTAAGCCCTCTTTTCTTGGTTTCTTGTTGGGGGTTTTTACCACTGAAACATTTGCTAGCAAGATATGTTGGATGGATGCTATTTTTGCATTTTAAAAAGACCCAAACAAACAAAAACTAGCGGAAGCTTCGAGATCAGGGGTAGGGAACCTGCGGCTTGGGAGCCAGATGACCGCATTTCATAACACCTTCAATTGTTTCATTTCGTCTTTTTTTCACTGAAATTTTAAAGTACAGTGTTAAAAATACCAAAATATAAAACAACAAAACATATAAAATAATGTTATCAAATATATAATAACATTATAAAATATCAAACATTATAAAATAAAAAACAAATATAATGTTATACAATAATAAAAAATATAAAATAACAAAATATTATAAAAAATATTAAATGATGTTATAAAATAACCAAAAATATAAAATGTTATAAAAATAAAATAAACTTTCATATGCATTTTCATCCATTCTTTGCCGCAGCCAGCGCCAGCTGTCCTTACAAGATTTTCTGGGTCAGACACCAAAATTCGATTATTACTGGATAATGCGGTAGCCTATCCGGGTCATTTAGAAGTCAAAATGTAAACTTGCCTCCTCTTAACCAGCTAGCCAACTCTGCAGAGCAAAGCCTTTTGGCGAAGAAGACGAGAAATGAAAGAACGGGATGGAGTCCGGTACGGTGCCAAACCCTGCAGCACCAAAAGTCGCATTTCTTCATTGCTGGGTAGCTTATTGAAAAGAACAACGTCAGAGACTTGTTATAGTCCCGCATTTAGTTGTGTTCAATGTTAGAAATACGATACGGCTCTCACGGAAATACATTTTTAAATATGCGACCTTCATGGCTCCCTTAGCCAAAAAGGTTCCCGCCCCCCGCCCTACATGAAGCCAACATTGCGCTGTGCTTTGCGTTATGGCGGTTGACATTCAAATATCACACTGTTTGGTTTCATATGCTTTACTGTGCTGGTGCTTCTTCACGAGCAGATATGACCTCCACGTGTGGTGCGTCTGCACACGTCTGCGGTTTTTACGCAGATCAGTCCTGGCGAAGAAAGACCATACAAAGTCTTTGAATAAACGAAGAAAACAACCCCCAGTATGTTACAAGTATGCTTGTTTTTGTTCGTTGAAAGACTAATAAGAACTATCACAGCACGTGACGTAGGTGTCGCTCGTGTGCCCAACCCATAGTTGGCGTAGTGACGGTAGATGGTCTTTCACCGGTTTTGCGCTTTTCCGCCTCCAAGGCACCCAAAGCGCTTTGACCCTGCGAGCACATTCGCCTACTGATGACGCAGCATCAGGAGCACCAGCATCAGGTGGGGGGGGGCAGTATCTTTCCCAAGGCTACATGGGAGGACGGAGGATGGAACCCGCACCCTTCAGGTTGGGAGGCGGCCACTCTGCCACCTGACCTGTGCCACCCCACAAGGCGGTTCAATGTTTGGGATGAGATTCCTCCACGAATGAGCGGCCCGCCGGGGAAATACTTCCCCAGGGAACGTTCCTTCTCCTCATTTCATTCACATGATGTCAACTTCCACCAAATGTGGCGTTTAACAGTAAATTCCAACCACAATTTAGCGGAAATCACAGGGCCCTGTTTGCTATTCCACTCTTTTTGTTTGCCATTGACTTGTGTTTGATTTGATGCTCTTTCTTTCTTTCTTTCTTGTGAAGGTGACGTACATGTTCAGCATATTCTTTCTGTTGTTGTTGTTTTTCTTTTCTTTCTACGTGTGTGGTGAGTTTTCTAACCCCACTTCATTCTGTTATGGCACCGCCGCAGTCCAGGATGATGCTGCCCCAGGTACCCAGGAGTACATTATGTTACGGCAGGACTCCATCCACTCTGCGGATATAAGGAGTAAAGGCTCCCCCTTTCGTGCTAAGTGTCACGAAATCTTCTGCTGCCCGCTGAAGCAAGCCGTCCACAAAGAGAGCGCTGAGCCCGAAGGTTTGTTCTCACCCCCTCCTTGTTTTCATTTGCTGATGCGAACACCCCCCCACCTGCACCCCCCCACCCCACACACACACACCAACCTCACCAACACCTCTCTCTCTCTTTTTCGTACTGTGCTTGAACTAATAACACCTCCCAAGCCTCCGCACTTAGCAGTCTTTCATTCCTCCCCCCTCCCCCCAACATGTACTAGATTATTGTTACAGACAAAAAAGGACAGGGAAGCGTAATACAGTAGAGTTCCCAAAGACACCATGCGGCAGCGAGGTGCCACCTTCCTGTTTTGCCATGAGTTCTGTTCAAGTCAACAGTGGTTCTCAGCTCAGTGAGCAAACATGGAGCCAAAGACGTGAGAAACACCATTGAATCCAAGCAAAGCAGGAAGGGGGCGTCCTCGTGGCGCCTCGCTGCCACATGTTGTCTTTGGGAAGGATCACATCTTCAGTGAACGTAAAAGTAAGCTGAAATGTTTATTTCTTCTTTTCATTTGTCGTTCACAGTCGTCCCTCACGTTATTATTATTATTTGTTCAAAAACGAATTCAATCAATAAATGATGTCAGTTTTGTGGTTGTTATATTAGTTTATTATTAGGCCTAAAATAGTGGTACGTTTTGGGCTTCTTTGTCCTTCCTCCCCACTCCATTTGAAACACTAACTTTTTAGAATAAGTATCTTGTCAAGTCACCAAATGGAAAATGTACACAAAGCGTGGCAAAATTCTGGCTTAAGTTTTGGATGTTAACCAAAAACCTGCTATCCAAGGTCCCACCGTATATTATGGATGAAATTCACAGAAATGTTTCCATGACACCAAATAAAGCAGATAAAAGAGGTGATATTTCGGCCTTTTAGAGCCTATCTTGCCCATCATCCACAATCGTTATATGTGAGACATGAACACACATCTTTCTCTTTTCTGTGCCTTCTAAAGATATAAAAACAGATTAAAAAAAAGAGGCATCTAATGAATGTACGTAATGGGACACACCTATTCCACCTATGTGGTGGAAACACCTCCAAAAGCTCCAACAAGGTGTAGTGGTTTTCTATCCGTGCTGTGAGCGTGTAGTATCAGCTACATTCATCATAACATGGAATACTAACATGGAACGTCCTTCCTGGGTTCATTGATGTCACATAGCAACATAGAAAGGAACGCTACACCTAGCATCAAAAACAACAACACAGCAGCAGTGGCGGCAGCTCCAATGTGTAGCGTTACCTTTGAGGCTTTGTGAGCGAGTGTGTGGTGAAGCTAGTCGCTAGCCGGTTAGTAGCTAGCCGCTGTGGTGTGGCGATGTGTCACTATGCCAGTAACGGAGTGTTGGGTGTAACAATGCTAATAACAATAATAATAACAATGTGGGTCATACGCAGCTCACACTATGGAAATGAAGCCTGGTTGGCGCTTTTTGGAGGTTTTGTCAGAAGGTTTTATAGGTGGAATAGGTGTGTCCCATTACTGGCATTCTCAGCTGCCTCTTTTTATCTGTTTTTATGTCTTTAGAAGGCACAGAAAAGAAAAAGATGTAGAAGCTGAAATTCAACTCTGTACCTCCAATGTTACCTCCTGTCCTCCACACATCAGTCTGCTCACCAATAAGGTCCCCTAGGGAACACATTTACTGTGACACACAGAAACAGGAGTTTTGTTTACTTCTTAGGTAGCTTATTTACTCTTATTATGGCTGCTATATTGGGAAATGGGAGTGTAAGCAGCCATTACAATGCATTGATGAGACAATAGCCACTGTCAATATTTGATCTTATTTATGTCTAAGATGTCTTATTTTCTCTGATTATATCTACTATAGTGGATAATACAAATACGTATAATGGTGACTGTAGGGGTGTTATTTCATGTCTAGAGGGCTCTAAAGATGTTAAAAAGCGTATTTAGGTTTTCTATGTCTTATTTTCTCAGATTATGTCTGCTACGTTGGGTAATAGGAGTGTAAAGGTGACTATAAGGATGTTGTTTCATGTCTAGAGGGCTCTAAAGATGTTGAAAAGCGTATTTAGAAGATCGTAAGCAGGTTTTCTGTGTGTCATGTCTCATTTCTGTGATTACATCTACTAGACGTGTGTTCATGTCTCATGTAAGGGTTGTGGACGAAGGCAAAACTCTAAAAAAGTGCACTTTTGCGTTAAGAAGCCCAGTGATATGTTTAATGAGTATTATCATGATAGCATGCGGTGAATGTCTAACTTCCCTCCATGTCCTCCAGCCTAAGTGATCCCCTGTGCTTACCCTGCCTCTGCTGGTGTCTGACCTTTCTTTCCACCCCTCCCTGCAGTAGCATGAGGATGTTTTTCATAGAGTTAGGACACTATTGAGAGAAGAGGTAATATGTGTTAGCTGTACACGCATGCTACTGTGATGGTACCTCCAGCGGCTTGAATCAACCCCTCGTTTATCATCTCCTCCCCCTGATAGAGTGCTGTAGAAATTGCTTTCCTTTGCAGAGTTGCAGATGGGTAAGATACACATGATGTGCTTTCTGCAGTGGTTTTGAATGCGGTGGTACAGTCGCGTACGCTTCCTATTGGGCTTGGATGTATTCATCCATTCATTGATAATGAAGGGTGCGTTCACACGTTGGTGTTTGGTTCAGTTCAAAGGAACTCTGGTGCGTTTGCTCTTCCACTTGAGTTCATTTGGTCACGTGTGGACATCTGAACCCCAACATGCGGACACCGCGCTGGACAGATGGGTCTCAGAGCACTCGCATGTGCTAAAATGACAGCAAAAAGCATGCAGAAATGCAAGTATACACTGGAAGTGCTGTCTTTCAGGTATCTCGAAGAAGCTTTTACTCGTGTCTAACCCGGTAAATATAGCAGGACAATATTTGATTTGCATTGTAGGCATGGGCCGCTATGAGATGGTGATGATGATGAAAAATATCACAGTTTCACGGTATTATAATTACCACTCTAAAATGTGTTCTATTGAAAGATCTTGAAAAAACACTTATTTTAAAACCATATAACATAACCAGGGCTGTCAAATGATTCAAAATTGTCATCAAATTCATCACAGTTTTCAAATGAATGAATCATGATTAATCCCCATTTGCAGCTATGCGTGAAATGTGCCCATTTTTACTGTGTTTCATGAACAAAAACATAAATGGCATATTGTAAATATTTCAATGTATTCACAGCTCCAAATGGGCTGAAAATGTCAATCATGATAAAAGATAGCACACACGTCACACACATTCGAATCACACGTTTAGCCGCGTTGTTATGAGCCGTGAGGGGTTGCGTACAAACACACTGTGTCATTTTTTTAAGTTGACTGCACTGTTTTGAGTGTGGATTGTATTTTCTGGGATTTCCAAGCATATTTAAAAGCAGCAAATTGTACTTCCTTAGTAAGAGTTACGCTGGTTAGTAGGCCTGTCACAATAACACATTTTGCTGGTCGATAATTGGGCTACAAATGATCGTCGATAATCAATACTATCGACAGCATTTTTTGAGACGATTATTTCATTAATTGTATGGCATAAAATGTATGCAATATGACCGTATTGGATGGTCGGATGTCTTTTACAATGTTGCGAGATGCACATGTCAGTTTATTGAGGTCCCCACAATTATCAACTTTGTTGTTTTTTTTATAATTCGATTAATGGATTTATTGAATATTGTGACAGGCCTACTAGTGAGTGAGAAGAATATCCACATCCTATTTTTCTTTGTCTTTCTGTTTATTTAGACCAAACTTACACGCACATTAAAGATGTTGTTGTGATGTTCGGAGTGTCCCTGAATGCACCTCGCTGTGGTCTTGTGACAATGAGGAAGTGTGGTTCTGAGGAGGACTGCAGACATGTTTGTGAGTTGGAGATACATACTGTACATACATTGGGTCAGAATAAAGTTCTAAAAGAACATCAGACTCTGTGGGGACGCTTTTGAGCCCCCGTCTGTCATCATAACAGAGACGGGTGGCTTGACAAGGTGTGCATGCGTTCATTACGCTCCAAATGTTTCCGTAATTAATGAAACAAATGAGTTACTGCCATTAATGTGCTATTTTTGACAGCCTGTTTTGTGTTGTAATTAACCGATGCCAGGTAGATGGAGGTATTCAAATCAACAACACCACTGTGGTGCCCAAATTTCTGCACTTGTCTAATTTTGTTTTGGTGTTTTGGTCTTGTGTCCATCAAATATGTGATGTACCAAAATGAAATAATAGATCCAAATGTCCATTGACTGCAAGTGGCTGGCAACCATCCAGGGTGCACCCCGCCCCTCGCTCAAAGTCAGCTGGGATAGGCTCCAGCACACCCCCGCAACCCTAACGAGGATAAGCGGCACAAAAGATGGATGGAAATGTACATTGATTTATTCATGAAAATGATGGAAATTGTCAGGGGGGCCCAATCTTTTGCATACAGTACAGTACAGTACAGTACAGTACAGTACAGTACAGTACAGTACAATACAGTACAGTACAGTACAGTACAGTACAGTACAGTACAGTACAGTACAATACAGTACAGTACAGTACAGTACAGTACAGTACAATACAGTACAGTACAGTACAGTACAATACAGTACAGTACAGTACAATACAATACAGTACAGTACAGTACAGTACAGTACAATACAGTACAGTACAATACAGTACAGTACAGTACAATACAATACAGTACAGTACAGTACAGTACAGTACAATACAGTACAGTACAGTACAGTACAGTACAGTACAATACAGTACAGTACAGTACAGTACAGTACAGTACAATACAGTACAGTACAGTACAATACAATACAGTACAGTACAGTACAGTACAATACAGTACAGTACAGTACAGTACAGTACAGTACAATACAGTACAGTACAGTAGTCCCTCGCTATGTCACGGTTTTACAAACATGTATGCATTGTCAAGCTTAAAATGGCTAAATGACCTAACTAAATAAAGGAAAATACAAATCCAAGGCAGAAGAAGCATTGTAATTGAGAATGTAGTATTCTACATTGGCCACTAGGTGTCAGTGTTGGGTGAGACAGGAACTAGACTCCTCCTAAGGTTTCCTAGGGAACACATTTACTGCGACACTGCTCCAGCAGAGTTTTATTTACATCTCCCATGGCTTATTTACTCTTATTCTGTCTACTATATTGGCTAATACGAGTGTAAAGCCAGTTAAAGACGCAAGGAAGTACGCTGTCTAGAAAAAAAACAACAAGGAACTGCCAATATGTGACTTTATGTTATCTTATTTATGTCTACTATGTCTTATTTTCTCTTATGTCGACTATATCAGGTAATAGCAGTGTAAAGGTGACTACTGGTGTTATTTCATGTTCAGAGCGCTCTAATAATGTTAAGGTAAAAATAGGTGTCTTCCATAACTATGAAAATGTTGAATTTAGTGATATTCAACCCTACTTTGCAGAAATGGACTATCGCTGTGGGGTCAGGAAGCAATGAAGCGCCATAAACGAGGGATTACTGAATACGTTCTTTACTGCACTGCCTTTGCTGCCACGACAGAAATAGCAGCGTGAACGCTAAGCGGACCTCACAAAAGTGTGCACCAAATATCTTTTTTGTATTTTGGTTGAGTTCAGAGTACGGAAGCGCAGGTATGAACGCAGCCTAAGTGTGCTGTGGATTGTGTGGAAGTAAAGGCAACCGAGGTCGAATAGAGCACTGCTTGGCTCCAACCAGCAGAGGCGCTGTTGTTCCAGTCTCGTCCACTTTGCTGTAATAAAAAGTCTTGAGGCAGGAAGAACTCTTGTGACAAACATAGTTTGTCTGTCTGGAAGGAGAGAGTCAGCGGATTGATGCAATTTGCTGCTATTTGTAGCCCCTGCATGATGATTTGCTGCCTCCAAGGGCCATCAATGAGTGAATCTGGCTTGGACCATGACGCCACAGATAAGTCACAGAGCTGCAGGGAACAGAAGGGCAGAGATCTACCTGCTTTGTTCATCACCTCTGGATTCATCTCGCTTTCTCAATAAAACCTTCCTTCCCTCCGCTGCTCTCCTTAAATATGCAGCGCTTCTCCACAAAACACAACACGGCGCCAGGGGGGGCAGATCTGTGTAAATATTCCATTCATAATGCAAGACGACTGTGAGACTTTGTGTTTATACTTGCATGTTCCGCGCTATACACACAGACAGACAAATATCCACAGCAAAATACTGTAGTATAAGGTGTCCTTTCCATCTCACACCCATTACAGCAGAGAGTACCACACTTGTTCCTCTACTGTATGAGATCTTTAAGATAGTACACGGTGCCCCCCGCCTATGACTGCACCAGATAAATAGATTGTACTGTAGAAGCGGGAGAGCAGCTTTGATGATTTCATCTGCATTGATAAAACTACAGTAGATGGAATTTGCTGTCATTAACATCCGCCCTGAACATGTAAACACCATCACAAACACATTGGCAGATGTCAGCGCTCAAATGACACGATCATTTTTTCAAGCTTAGCTCTTTTTGTGCCTTTTTGAAAACATTGTTGCCTTAAATGAACGGTTTTAAGTTTGAGTTCAACTTTGCTGCAGAGACATAGAAGTACATTCATCCCTCCTTAATGGCAGTTCATTGGTTCCAGACCCCACGTGGTAAGTACATTCCCGCAAAATGCCAATATTTTTGTAGCTAGAGCATAGAAAACCTGTTTACCACCTTCTAAATACACTTTTTAACATGATTAGAGCCCTCTAGACATGAAATAACACCCCTATAGTCACCCTTACACTCCTATTAGCCAATATAGTAGACATAATAAGAGGAAATAGAACATATAAGACACAGAAAACCTGTTTCCCTCCTTCTAAATATGTTTTTAACATTATTAGAGCCCTCTAAATATGAAATAGCACCCCTAAAGTCACCTTTACACTCTTATTATCCAATATAGTAGACATAATAAAAGGAACTAGATCATATAAGACATAATTTTCTGGATTGTGGTGGCTGTTGTCTCATCAATGAAACATTACTGACACCTAGAGACCAGTGTACAATACTACATATCACATCTTTGAATGCATCTTCTGAATGCTTTGTATTTGTATTTTTGTTCATTTTGCTGTTTTTGTGTGAAAATCCTTAATTTAGGTCAATAATATGCAAAATGTGCATAAATATGCATATTTGTGACCAATAATAGGCCGTATTCAGCCATGAAACAGCCATCATTTATGATGATAAGGATAAAGGATAAAGGATAAATGATAAGGATATTTTTATGTTCTGTACAGGGTTAACAGGCTCATGTTAAATAATTCATATCATGAGTAGAATGTTGAAATAAAATAGAATTTGGTTTTCTTAAATGGCAGGAGTGATCTGTGACCCGTTACATTGAAAAACACAATTGTTATTGGTCTTAGTACACATCCCTGTGGAACTCCATCACTATCGCATGTGTCTAAGCCCTCGTTACACAGGGGGTGCACAATTTATATTGTAGTCAACGCTGAATCCTCCACTTGAAAGCTGCTGCCCTTCGGCTTTGGTTTGTTGCTTTTGGTCAGGACCTGGCAACGTTTACTCATCTATCAGCGATCAGAAGGACCTGTTGGGCTTTTTTAGCGCTTGGGCCATTCACTGTGTTAACATGGACAAACTGATACATGTGTGATGCAAGCCAACTCACGTTCAATGATATTATTATTTTAGGGCACTAATATAGTAAGACTCCATGCGCCTGCAGGACCTGTTGCAAACTGTGCAAATAAATGAAGTTGGTGACGAAATATGAGTCATTTCAGAACATCTTGTTTGCGGCAGACCTCTACCATTTTTTCCTTCTGGGAATGAATGATCATCTAAAGACTAAAAGACAAGACAAGATGAGAACCTGGTCCCACGTCTCGGTCATAAAGAATGAAGTCAAGCACCTGTGCTGCTAGTCTCATCCTTGCAGAGAAAATAGCTCATCTGCTGGCCACTCAGCCGCGAGAATGTAAGCAGACGTACGAGAGGACATTCAGGGCCGTCTCTATCCATTTCCCACGCCTGATGTAAAATGCAAAGGCCGGCGCAGCGCAATTACCTTCCACGGAGCAGACATCGCTCCTCTTAGCCGCGTCCCATTACTTGCGCCGTCCCATCAGCTCCTGGCGTTTGCGTTCTTGACAAGAAACAAAACGCTCGGCCTCGGGACGATGACAGCTTGTTTTGTTTGGACTCTTTCATGTTTGTCAAAGTCTACGTATAAATAGACTTGGTGAATAGATGATGCGTGCCATAATGTGATTGGCTGCCTGCTGAGTGTCAATGTCACATGGCTGCGCTTCTCTGACCTTTTGGGGGGGGGGGGGTCTGGAAGCTTAATGGGGGCTTTTTCATCAGGTAAAAGTTTTACTAAGTGCTTCCTGGAGCCCAGAATGTTGTGTGCCAAATAATCTAAGTAGCACATAGGAAAGAAGATGTTGAGAATTTGACAAATAGATCCATTTCTTGGCTATAGTCACTGGCAACACATGGAAGCCCGGTTCCGGCTGTGAGGAATAACACCGGACGGGGCCGCGATGGACCTCCACTTTCCCTCATATCGCAGAAACGGTATGACACACAATTCTCATGGTTTTGTGCAGTGCGGTTAGTGAATGAAGTGCGTTTTTTTGTAGTTATTCTCACACATTCACACGAGCGAACAGTATCAAGCCACTTCTTATAGTCCTGTGCAGTAGATATCAGCATGAAAGCTTCCGTGTGGTACATTTGAGGGTCATTTTAGGTGCTTTGCAGGGTTATATAAAGCCCTTGCCTGTCCAGGTCAGAGGTCACCAACGAGTGTGCCAGCCTGCTTGCCATGCCCAGCTTATGAAGCACCCACTTTCTGTCAAACATGCGAACATGCCAGCAGATAAAGACGACTTCCAGGCAGGATTAAGAGCAAGGAGAGTAACTCCTCCCGCTAGTGCAGGAGAAAGCGCAACTTTTGTCTCCCTGCTGTCTCTCTTGTCGTCCTCGCTGTGCGGCCGTGACACTCATAGTTTGTTTACTTGCTTTCCTAATGCTGCTTAATTGTCTGGAAAGTGTCCAAGCTTGCCTTTTCTTGCCAGTTTCATGTCGAGCCGAGTGATCTGTGGGGATTGTCTTTCCACCCCCCATGCTTCTAAAGCAAACAGGGGTCAAACGCAAGGCCCGGGGGCCAGATGACACTGGGTCATCGGCTCTTCTTAATTTGCCGAATCTGTCACTGTTACTATCTCATGGATTACTTCAAAATGATTTTAATCAGCTCTGTTTATGGTGCTCTTTTGTCTTAAAAACCTGTTTTACCCTCACTGAAGATACACCTCTTATGCTTGTGAGGCCAAATAATATCATTGTGGCATCATGTATTACTAGGAAAAAATCTTCTTATCTTATTTTGCTTTTACTCTTGCTCTCAGGGAATGTCCAGCCAAATCCAGGGCCAGGCCTGAATAACATTAGCACTCCCGATGAATTCAAGGCTCGATCCGGCCTTGGTCTATTACATTTAAATGTAAGAAGTCTGGTCCCTAAACTGGATCTTGTCAAAATTTGGGTCCAATCGACGAATACAGATATCCTTTTCTTGTCAGAGTCTTGGCTCACTAAATCAATAACGGACAAAGATATTGCAATTAGTGGGTATAATGTCTTTCGATGCGATCGCCCAAGGAAAGGTGGTGGTGTAGCTATTTATATTAAAAATAAATATAACGTTACCCTGCTATCCTCCCTCTCTATAACTAAACAATTCGAAGTCCTTGCTCTGAGGTTGAATTTTGCACTTGGTCAGACTCTTACTATCATAGGGTGCTATAGGCCGCCCTCTGCATCTCCTGACGCTCTATCCTCACTCGAATCGTTTGTAGCTGGGTTAAACGTCAGTGAGCTGCTTTTGGTCGGAGATTTAAATCTCGACTGGTTAACCTCATCATCAGACAACCTTAAATCGTTTTGTGACACTCTAAATCTGACTCAACTTGTAAATTCTCCAACCCGCCCAAACACTAAAAATCATTTGAAATCATCTTTAATTGATCTGATTTTAACAAACACCCCCCATAAGTACACAAGTATAGGTGTATTTGCAAATGATCTCAGTGATCACTGTGCCATTGCAGCAACAAGAAATACCAAAATCCCCAAATCTAAGCCACATATTCTCTTGAAACGAGATTATAAAAATTTTTGTGTGCAAGCTTTTCGGCATGACTTGGCCGCATTTAAATGGAGCAGAATCTCCTTATTCAACGATGCTGAGCTGGCCTTGAATTATTTTTACGATGAGTTCAGTCGCATCATAAATAGGCATGCTCCCATCCGAAAATTTAGGGTGAAGGGACGAAAAAATCCCTGGTTTTCATCTGATCTAGGAAACCTCCTTAAGGATAGGGACGCTGCCTGGGCAAGGGCTCGAAAAACTAAATCAGAGGCAGATTGGTTCAGTTTTCGGCAACTTCGTAACAAATGCACTTTTTTAATCAAAAAAGCTAAATCAGACTTTTATTTGACTGAATCAACAAAATATCTAAAAGATCCCAAAAAATTTTGGCAGGTCATAAAATCAACTAATCATGAAAGGACTAGTGACCTGCCAACTTCTCTGATTTCTAATTCAGGACCCGTGTCTGATAAGAAAGCCATCTTAAATTGTTTTAATGATCATTTTATTTCTGCTGGCTCCTTGTTTGAGTCCTTACATCCCGAGCTGTCGAAAGCTGATCCAGCCTATGTGAACTCACCCCTGGTCCCAACATCAGTTAGTGGTGGTATGACCTGTCTTTTTGAGTTCACTGCTGTGACTGCCTCTGAGGTTCTGAGTGCTCTGAGGAGACTGGACACAAAAAAAGCTGCTGGACCTGATAATGTTGACCCTTTTTTCTTAAATTTGGCTGCTGATTTTATTGCCGAGCCTCTAGCGCATATTTTTAATCTGAGTTTTATCAGCAATAAAATACCCAAAGTTTGGAAGTCTGCATTCGTTCTTCCCCTGTTAAAAGGAGGCGATCCTTCTAATATAAATAATTATAGACCAATTTCTAAATTATGTGTATTAGCGAAAGTATTTGAAAGGATCGTCAGTGATCAATTAACAGACTTCTTAGTGTCAAATAATATTTTATCATTGTTTCAATCTGGTTTTAGAAAACAGCACAGCACTGTTACCGCCGGTCTTAAAGTTTTAAATGATTTTATAGAGGCTCTGGACAGTAAGAAACATTGTGTAGCTCTTTTTATAGATTTATCCAAAGCCTCTGACACAGTAGACCACGGACTCTTGGTTGAAATCTTACGCAGCAGTGGTATATCAAAATCACCACCGATTGGTTTTCTGATTATTTAACCAACAGAACTCAGTGTGTGCAGGCGGCAGGATCCACCTCCACTACTCTGGATTTGTTGAAAGGGGTGCCCCAAGGATCGGTTCTGGGTCCCATTTTATTTTCATTATATATCAACAGTCTGTGTACTGATGTGCCAAACGCATTTTATCATTTTTATGCCGATGATGCCATTATTTATTGCTGTTCACCCTCACTAACTCAGGCTTTTGACTTTTTACAAGCTGCTTTTAATGTTGTTCAGTCTCGTTTGAGGACCCTGAAATTGGTTTTAAATACAGAAAAAACCAAGCTCATGGTCTTTTCAAATTCCAGTGTGTTACCAACAAACATGCCAACCGTTGTAACGCTTCAGGGTAACACCATCCAGCTGGTTTCTAATTATAAGTATTTGGGGTTCCTTCTTGACCATGAGCTTTCCTTTAAGGCACATATTACAAAATTAATTTCTAAACTCAGGGTGAAACTCGGATTCTTTTATAGAAATAGAACTTGTTTTTCACTTGGAGCCAGGAAACTGCTTGTTTCAGCTACATTTCTCCCTCTGATCGACTACGGAGATGTGCTGTATATGGGGGCTCCTCTCAAGTGTCTCCAATCTTTAAACAGTGTCTATCACAGCACCTTGAGGTTTGTCACTGGTGATGGTCGCCTTACACATCATTGTGACTTATATGTAAAATCAGGACTGCCCTCTTTAAGTGCGCATAGGTATACACACTGGCTGATCCTGATTTACAAGGCTCTGCTTGGCTTAGTCCCAACATACTTAAGTACTTTACTCCAGAGATCTGAAAGTCAGTATGCCCTGCGATCGTGTGACATCCTCCATCTCGCTGTTCCCCGTGTGAGAACTGAACTGGGGAAGAAAGCGTTCTGTTTTGCAGCCCCCACAGCGTGGAATCTTTTACAGGCTGAACTAAAGCTCTCGGAACTCATTCCTTTTGGAGCCTTTCGGTCCTTGCTGTTGGACAAAGAGCGTGAGACCACAGAACAGTGCCTTTGTTTTAAATAGCTTTTTATGGATTTTATTACTAATCACTTGCATTTTACAAAGTATGTTTGTTAATATACATTGTATGTAATCTTTTAGATTTATATATTTTATCCCTTGTGACGTGTGCTGCTAACCTCTTGGCCAGGTCACCCTTGTAAAAGAGATCCTGATCTCAATGGGTTTTTATCTGGTTAAATAAAGGTTAATAATAATAATAATAATAAAGATGTGGACTGCCACGTCATTTAATAGTATATAATAATGCACTCCACCTTTTTCCTTCTAAATCTATTTGCTCTTTCATTTTGCGGTTCTTCTGGACTTGAATATTATCAGATCATGCAACAAGATGTTCCAAAATAATACTTGAACGTCTGCTTGTCACCTTGACATTCACTTCACTTCCCATGTCGCAGCAAGTTAGACAAAATATAAGAATCACACACGTGGGCAATTCTCTAATCACACCGTGAGGTTTTATGCGTAGTGGCTCAGCAGGTAGAGCGGGTCGTCCAGCGCTGCACACATGGGCGAATGAATGCCAATGAATGTTTGGTGCAAACTGGCAGCCACGTTTCCATCAGACTACCCCAGGGCAGCTGTGTCTACAGATGTAGATTACCACCACCGGTGTGTGACTGAGAAGTGAATGAATCATGGGTTCACTTCATTGTGAAGCACTTTTGAAATCAAATCCATTTGTGTTATTATTATTATTATTATAATCCGTCCATTCGTTTTCAATAGCGCTTGTCCTCACTAGGGTCACAGGTATGCTGGAGCCTATCCCAGCCATCTTTGGTCGGGAGGCGGGGTACACTCTGGACTGGATAGTCATATTTATATTTATATTTATATGTGTATATTGACAGTCACAAGTGGCCCTCTGAGGGCAGCCATAACTGTGATGCGGTCCTCAATGAAAAGGAACTTGACACCCCTGTTCCAAAGCCAACTGGTTCTGTACGCTACCTGACCCAAAACGGTCACTACCTGAATTTTGGGTTGGCTGCCTTAGCCCCTAACCCCTACCCCCTAACCCCCTAACTCTAACCCTCCAAAGAATGAGGTCAGCTGACTTCCTGAATGTGCTGAATGAATGAGGGTAGGTCCATCTAGCGATGCTCCAATCGATCGGCCACAGATTAGTATCGGATGATTTTCGTAAAAAACACGTGACGCCTTTCAAAGCCCATCACAAAAAGAGATCATGTGCGGAGGCAAACCCTGCATGTGTGCTGTGTCACGTAGGGTTGCCAACACCCGTACTGCGCCAACAAGGGACACACCTTGACCCGTATTGCTGCAACAATCAAAACTAGTCTAACACCTCAATGGCGTCAGTTTGACAGCTTGGCAGACACCAATCCATGACCTACTTCTCTTGCATCTTGTTGACACGCTTTGCCGAGCTGTCACTGGCGGCAGCAAGAGAGTCATCTGCCTAGCCTCTGGTCTACAAAATCCTTTCACACAAGTAAAGGCAAGAAAACTATTTAGGAACTCATTCAATCCCAGACCTTTTTCAAAAGAAGCGGCCATTTTAGACCATTTGGACTGATCTCTCAAGGCACACAGGACGTTGTGTTGCATGGGTATAGAAACATGGAACCTACCAAAGGAAACATTAGACTCTCGTCTTTCATCAGAAAAGAAAGTTACTTTCTACCCTTTTCTGTTCTTTAGTAATCAGCAGTAGAACATACTGTAGGTACGTTTCAGGGAAATATCAGTTCCCCACTAAAAAAAGGGAGAAAAGCATGATACATTTCAAGCATAACTTTCACTTTGACACAAAAAAGGTATTTTTTTTTTACATCAAAATAACAATTTATTTACAAATATAACACCATGAACTATTTCTAATTTCCACATTTGGAACCGAACTATGTGTGTGTGTGTGTGTGTGTGTGTGCACGTGTTAAAATGTCCCTACATTGCGTAACCTTCTCCACGCTCTCGCACTGCCTCCTTCCTGTCACGTGTGATTTGTCTGACATGATCCCTGCCGAGCTCCGATCACACGCACTTCTGCCACCTTGTGGCCGTTTTTATGGCTTCAAATTGCTTTGAAGTGAAATGCATTAGTGGAGAGTTGCATCATTACCTCTTGCAAAAAAATGTAGAAAACACATAAATCTGTTGTTGGAATCGGGCGTTGGGGTTTTATAAAAAGGTATAAATATGTCTGTGGTATTGAAGGAGTTCATAATTACCAATTTGCCAGGTTCCCATGGATGATCGGTATCGGAATCGGCAGCATACAACCCTGATGGGAGCATCCCTCGTTCCTTCCCTCCTCGTCCACTTAAGACTAATAAATGAATAAGCGCATGATTCATGCGGCAAGCAGGAAGACGTGTACTGTATGTTCGACTCAAAGACCCAACAGAGCTCACGTGGAGTCGTGTTGTCAAATATTCCTTCCCTTTTCTCTCCGTCATCAGCAGCTCGCCATGATGGAGGTGATTTGGATTGCTGGTGCCAGTTAGGGATAAATACTGCATACTGTTAATGAAAGGCTCATCCTTCAAGTGTCAAACCAGCAGCTAGCTCCCCTGCAGCACGCGGCTCAGTTCAGCAGGACGTGTGGCGCTCCGCCATTACCCTCCGCGAGTGTTAACGAAACCAGCCCCCATGTGAGTAACTCGCTTCACCCGCTTAACACCACACATGCGCCAACCTAATTTCACCACACAAGCCCCTTCAAAGCAGGTGGCTATAAACACCTGGAGATACCTGAACATCATGGAGGCTAACTCTGTTTGGCTTTTTCTTTGACTTTTTGTTAGTATCTCACTTGAAAATATAATCATAGAAAGATACAAGGACTAATAGCATACCAACTGCAGACATGAAAAATCCTCTTTTGCCAATCAAAACACACTATTCGGTCCTGGCTGCTCAGTACAAAATGGCTTAATAGCCAATTAAATTCTTCAGTTTTATTTAACATGACGTGACGTGACGTGACGTGACGTGACGTGACGTGACGTGACGTGACGTGACGTGACGTGACGTGACGTGATGTGACTTAACGTAACGTAACGTAACGTAGCGTAACGTAGCATAACATAACAAAGTAACATAACATAACATCATTTTTCGTATTTTGATTGTAATGTTTTTTTAAGTTTGCTGCAAAGCGCTCTTCATGTATTTTACATTTGCATGATATTGCATAACGTTAGCATGTTATTTCAAACACTGCCTGTGCCGAATGTCCATGTGATGGTGACAGTTTGACCCAGGAACAGATTATTCCTGTTTGATTGTTTCTTAAAAGTAAAATTGCACAAAAGGGAATAGGAGCAGATTGTGTTGGGCTTTAGGGTGACAGTGTTTTAATGTTAAGGTCAGTGGAAGACCTACAGCCTGATGGCAACCATTAGCATTTGCTCGCTAATCCACTATCTGGAGAGATAATTGGACTTTGCACATCTAATCAGCGGCTGCCAGAGCATATCGACAGATGCGTGCTGTATTTTATTCTCACACATTCTGCACGCTGTGGAGGATGGACCTGCACATGTCCAGAAGGCAGCTATATCATGTGCTAATAATGTCGAGTGAAAAGGGCAAGGGCATTGTTTTGATGCAAAGCAGCAGCTCTTCATTGGAATTAGCAAAATTCCACGGGCGTGCCCTCGGCGCTGTGGCTTCATGTGTGATGTGGCTGGCGTGGTTTGCAAGCGATGTGATGTCATGAGCTGACTGGGAGCAGCAGCGATCACACGCTAAGCATCATCATCATCATCATCATTACGCAGTGGTCATCTTTAATCCGTCTTCCTGAATGCCAGCGCGTTGGTTATTATGCCTTAATCTGCTTGATGCTGCACGCCTGCAGATCCAGGAACACATCTTTTCTTAGTTGAACACTTTTTTTCATACTTGGGGTGCAGCATAATTATTGGACCGATATCAGGGAATGATGATGTCACGCCAAAAAATCCAATAACAGCTCAGATAACAGCTCAGCTCAGATAAATAGCTCAGATAACTAGCTAGATAAAATCATTTCAAAAAACTCCAAAGAGGTGAAATTAACTGTACTGTGCTGGGGTGAGTAAATCAAGCGCTCCTGCCTGTCGTAACTTCCCCTGCGCTCACTTGGAAGCAAACATTCACTTTAAGAGGAAGGATGTCCTATCAAATGCTGCATGATGAGGGGTAGGGATGTCCTGATCCAGTGTTCAGGATTGGGACGTCCCTCATGAGACAGAGCTCACAAAAAACCTTATCAGCCCCCTGAAACGCCAGTGCAGCGGCATTGGAAAAATGCAAAAGGTTTGCCAGAGACCTCCGGGGCGTCACATTGGCTGCTCGGAGCGTGTGCCCGAATACAGTGCACCTTGCTGGGCCACAGCAGGTGGCTCCTCACCCTCTGTACTCTGGTTCTCCTGATAGTAGTGATGTCATCATATTTCATTAGGACTAATCAACAGGTACATTCAAGTCCTTTAAACCTCCAGGTGTGCACAAACTACACTTCAATCTGAGTAAAAAAAGTAGATGTAAAAAAGTATCGGTTACTGTATCTGTACCATATCGGTCTTGAGAAGCAGAAAGTTATCAGTATCAGTTGGAAAAAAAAGATATGCATTTCTAACTTACACATTGCACAATGTCGTCTTACTCTTGCATTTATTTATGTATTCATTTATCTTCAATTGCTGTCTTTATGTTTTCATATGTATTTACTTATTCATTACACAGTATGTACAGTAATCCTTCATTTAAGGCAGTTCATTGGCTCCAGACCATGATCGGTCAATTTCTGCCAAGTAGGATTCCTTATTTGTAAATGGAATGTTTTGGTAGTTAGAGCATAGAAAACCTGTTTACAAATGTCTAAATGACATTTAACACGATTAACATGATCAGAGCCCTCTAGACCTGAAATCACACCCCTGTGGTCACTTTTACACTCCTATTACCCAATGTGATGCCTGAAGCCTCCTTTACCCTGTGCACTTTATACACCCAAGTGGTACTGCCAATTAGTAAATCGATCGTAAACAGGTGTGAAATATGTGTAGGCCTGTCACGATAATCAATAATGATGCATGGCGTCGGGGTCAAATCATGCCAGAACTGCTTCATGGATGTGGGAAGTGGTGGTGACGATGCATACCCATGCAGGAACCGTGCACGTCACGTGTACTATTGTGGTGCACGAGACGTAAACACTATTTGACAAGGTGTAAAGAAGTGGTGTGGGCATGTGGTCGGTTCGCTCCAATGCTCACCATTTTTGCTCACAAATGACATGCCGAGTGTGTAACTTATACGAAAACAGAAGGCAAACAGTGCGCAAACTGCTTTTCAGGCGTATCATGAGCAAATAAATAAATAAATGACACGTCCTGCCAGAGCAAATTGTGGGACAATGCGGAGCCAAACTGTGTGCAAGTATAAACGCCGATTTAGGAACAAAAAGCACAAAGCACTTCAGTGGCTTCATTAACGAGCAGAGAAGAGTCACACAGGAGCTGCTGTCGGCCACAACTCATGCCAGCATCTGCCCTCGCCACACTGCTTACTAAAGACACCTGACTAATGAATACAACACTGTTTTTATTTCTGTTGGTATTCTGTTGTTCCACATTGTCAGTTCTTTTCTCTCCCCTGTAGAGAAGGTAACATTTGAGCACAATAAGGGGAGAAGGGGTGGGATGAAATAAGCTCCTTGTGTGTAAATGTGATGTTCCTCAATGCAACTTGTTGTACACCCAAAACAAATGAAACCATGACCGTGAGCCCAGCATAGCCCAGCATTGTTGTTGCGTTGCCAAGGGAACGTGGCTCCGCTAATGTCATATGAGATCCTCCAATCGGGCTCTGTGGAACCATTCCATCACGTTAAAGCACAACCTCGCTGCGTTTTGCACGGGTGGCTATGGGGCCTCGTAGGAGGAGCGGTCCCACAGGGGACTGGGGACACTGTGTAATTACCCCCCCTCTGGTCAAACACAAAACAAAGATATGGAGTCTATTGTTATGGAGGTCCCACTGAAGAGGCTGGGATTGGAATCCTAAATTGTGTGACAGCATGTACTGTATAGTCACTACTCTGAAATAACAGCTTTGATATCAACACGATGGCTGGTATCATCTCTATCACTGCCTCTGAAACCTCTGCTCTCGCACTTTAGTCATACACTCTACACACACACAGATACAGAAAGTCAGTGGTGTCCGTATCGGAAGTTAGGGTTAGGGTGTTAGGATTAGGGTTATGGTTAGAGGGTTAGTTAGGAGGGTGTGTGTGTGTGTGTGTGTGTGTGTGTGCGTGTTGAGAGTGACTTTTAGCCCAACAGGACTGACGCTTGATGATTTAGGAGCCCGCTCTGCGTGCAAATGGATGCCGGGGAGAGGATTGCGCTGAGTGGTTTCAGGGTTGGATGCAGCAGCAGATATGAAAAAGAAAATATCCAAGAGACATTGAGAAAGTGAAAAAGCACCTTTTGGGTGGTTTGGCGTCATAAGCACAGCAGGACGGGAGAAGGCACGAATATCAAGCAGGGTTGGTGCCTATTTAACTGTTCAAGCAGGCGATTACACCGTAATCAGATTACTGATCCACTGCTTCCCCTCGTTCTATTTGTACTCCTGATTGCGTACAATAAATGTTGTTTTTGGCAGCCATTTTATTTCTAGTCTCAGTCTTTTGGACCAAAGCAGTCACATTGTACTCATTTCTTTATGTGACACTTTTAGTCCACGTAGGCCAGTCACGATAATCCATACACCGATGAATGGAACAATAAATAAAAACCAGGCTGATAACGACCCCCTCGCTGACACGTGCGTGCATGCGTGTGTTTCATCTGCTCGTCTCTGCAACACACAGGTTGCATGACACGAGGGTTCACTCTGCATGCGTCTGTGTGCTTTGGTTCCATCGTGGAAGGAACGGAGAGAGTGAACCCTCATCTCATTCAGCCTCTTTGTGGAGGCGGGGCTACTAGTGAGTTGATACCAAGGGTTAGTTAGCTTTGTGAAGCAGCATACGCTAACATGAATCATGGCACCAAAGTGATGGTTTCTGAGCCAACAGCCCCAGCGTGGGAATATTTTCCATGAACACGGACGACCGACAGTTTTTCTCAGCTGGGACAAAAAACTGCCGATGTAGCTGCCTTGCGCAGCGGAGCCTTCGTCCCAACAGTCAACGCTTACGGACAGAAACAAAACAGTGCAAAATGGTGCGCACTCACAGACAGTGCCACTTGCTACATTGCAAAAGAAATGCAAACATTCAATAGGATTATATGGCATACATTTTAAACAACATACATACAGGCAACTTCTGTGTCAAGCTAATGTGGCTCACACAGGTACCCTGTCCTTAAGCACCATCTTGTGGTTCAAATGTGAATTTCACCGCTCATGACAATAATTTTAAAAATGGTCTCAAAAGATGTTGTCGATAACATCGATTATCGGTGATAATTTATACCACTATTATCGACCAGCAAAATGTGTTATCGTAGCAGACCTAAGTCCATCAAAACTAAAAACATTTTAGTCTACTTTTAGTCAGTTTTAGTAGAAAAATTAAAATAAAAAATATAATTTATGTCAATAAGTATTACTACTTGTCAATTACAATGACTCTCTCTGCATACAAAGTACTACAGGTGAATAGAAAATGAAATGTAGGTTTATCATATCAAAAACAAACATAACAGGCAGAAATGTCATACATTTTACACGTCTGATACCAGGGGCCCCCAACCACCGGGCCATGGCCTGTACTGGTCCGTTGGTGGGGCCAAAACTTTCAGGCGCAATGATTAAAAAACAAAAAACATCAGTAATGAAGTACATTGAGTTTTATGTAAATGCTAGTGGCGTCACAAGATCTCGCAAGATAACCTGCAAAACGTGACAAGATTTCTCGTTCAGGAAAAAAAAGTCTCGTGGGCACAAGGCCTGGGACGATAATGAATTAATTAATCACCCAATAAATGAAAACGAACTGGATCATTTTGCATGCGTGTCTGTTTTCCTTCATAGAACAATGGCATGGATGGAGTGAGCCCTTTTGTCAGTCATATAGTCTTTTTGTCTCTGTGGGTGGAAGCGGGGCCGCTAGCATACACCCACTCTAGAGATATACTACTATTCTATGAGTGGATTGCAATATTTGTTATATTTTTTCATTGCATTTTTCTTAAATGTAATGTTAAAATCGTGTCTTATGTCGGTCTTGTAGACCCAATCTTGTGTCATCTCGTCTCGTGATGCCCCTAATGGGCCATTATTTGATTTACAAAATAATATACAGTTATAAATCAATTCTATGTTGTTTGTCGGGAGCGGCGACCTGTCAAACTTTGTTGGACGGTCCTAATATGTGGTCGTTGGGGATGAGTGAGTACACCACTTTCTGCATCTGTATCTGCATCTGCATCTGTATCTGCATCTGCATCTGCGTATCTGTATCTGTTCACCCATCTAAATGATCTGTATCCGTATGTGTACACATAGCGGGCGGGGCATAGACTGGACGTGGGCGTGGTTAAACCGTAAAGGGCTGGGTTTAAGTCTGAAGCTGCGTGGCTTGCAGAGACGTGCTATATTTCTTGTTTTTATGCAGCTGTGTGTGTGTGTGTGTGTGTGTGTGTGTGTGTGCGGTGGATGTGTGCGAGTCATCTGTAATTGTTATGACTTCCTTCTTTTTTTGGTGATTCATGCAAACGTCCGTTGCTGGCCAAGGGAGATAATCTGTTGGCTGTAGCTTTCTCAAAAGCAGCACGTTCTGTGCTACAAGCTACATTTCCCAACGTTACACCCCCAGACACACTATAAGCAAGCAGACGAAAAAACCCCGGCAGTGACTGACGCACGAGCGGTCTTGTGGAATGCACCGCGTACGTTACGAAACAAGTTTAAGATTGTAATGTGCATACTGCAGCGCATTGAGAGGGGGGTAATGTCTGACCACGAGGACGTATACCATGTGGTGTGATACCTACAGGCAGAATGGCTGATGCAGCTGTGCAGCTGTACCTAATGTTGTGGCCAGTCAGTGCACGCTCCTGCGACCACCACCTGCGTACTGCCAAAGGAAAACAACATTCTTATATTGTAGGGAGCACGCCTGTTTTATGATGACTTCATGGAATAAGACAGAAGGCATTTCAGAGTAAAGAGCGGTCATGCTACACCAACTCAGGTGCATGAGAGACGCTGTGCAGGTGGCCGTCTTGTCAAACGCTACCAACAAGTTTACCAGTCACTTCGATACAAACCCAAATAGAGGCGAGCTGAGAGAACGCCACACGAGCTGTTTTTCAACTTGCCAACTGCACCGTGTACGCCAATGAGGCGCCGCTCGGCTCCTCCGTGGCTCGAGCCTGCGCAGTGTGTCTCGGGAGGGGCGGTCGCTGCGTGTGACTGGCCAATCACAGAGCGTGAAGAGTGAACACACAATGAGGATTTTCTTACATCACGATTGCGATAATGACCGGATGTACTCGTTTCATGCTCGTATCATCTGAAAGCCTCATCCCCAGTGGTCGTGCTCTGGTCTCCTGACATCTCGTAGCGCCCTCATCACAGAGAACGTGTGGAGGGGTTTTCAGGAGGTAAAATGTAATACCAAATGTGGCCAGTAGATGTCGTGTTATCCTCCGTAACGTTGCTTCTAGCGTTCTGGCATGAGAACAAAACCCGGCCTGCTCAGTGCACCTTGCTGGGCCGGGTTCCGTGTTCCATTGCAAGCTGATTCAACCGAGACGTGTGGTCTCTTGAAGACGAGGATGAAGACGGCAGTGACTGTCCCACTTTTCTGGGGGGCTACTGGTGATGTTGAATGTTTGTGTGTCCTAAACGTTCCACGTCACCACGTGGTCGATGGACTTTAGTGGGTGTGTCTTAAATATGCTAGATTACGTGGAAGGATGCGTTATCATGATTTACACCTGCTTTGTGGTATCACCAAGGCCAAGGCGGCTATTTCGTCAGTGTTCCGCTCCACATTCCAGACATAGACCCACTTTTTCCTCACTGCTGTGTTTTGCCCTACTTTTTATTTCTCAGCTCTGGATGGTTCTCTGCTCCCGAGCACTCATCTCCCGCCATCCATCGCCATTACCTTTCCATTGATGGCTCTCCTGGCCCACATCGCTAACAAACACCACCACTGAAAAGCAGATGTGTGAACGGGAACACGACCCAGTTACACGGCGGCCCGGTCACGTCTCCAGCAAATCAGAGCCGCGCAATCGGTCTGCCATCGCCATCCATTGTCGGAATGAACGTTTATGCTTCAGTCCCGGTGCCGGTGTCACCTTTGGGGTGCACCAACGAGGCAGCGAGTGTGTCCGCACTAGAACGAGCTTCATTCATCTTCACATGCACGTTTGACCTCATTGAATAATGGACACTTTTTCTTGAGGATGAGCAGCAGAGATGTGATGGGGGGGTCACACCGAGGACAGAAATGCGCCTCATGGTCTGAAATGAGACAAATGGGACTGTTGTTGAATAACTCAAGGAAGCAGAGTTCAGGTGATGACAGAATAATAAACAACATCTGATGTTAGCTCCTCATTGAAGGGCTCCTTTAGTTCTTCAGTTGCATGGAAATAATTCTGTTCACTGACACCACAAAGAACATTTCACTCATTTCTGCCACTTGAAATACTTAAATAAACATCAAGTATTGATACTAGAGCGATATATCAGTAAACTGAATTGAAATGATATTTTATAGATGATATTACATGTAAATACGTGCTTACAATCCCTATTTTTGATTTATTATTGATTTTTTTCCATATATACATAATCACATGTACATGATCATATTATTCAATAACATAAAAAATACACTGTTTACATCAGTCCAGACATTTGTAATCATAGTGAACAATACTTCTGGATCACTGGATCATCTTTAGATGCACCTGCATTGAAGACAGTGCATGATATGCTGCTTGCTGCGCTGCCTGGCTGACATCTTGAAAAAGGAAATACGCATCCATGTGGCTAAAACCAGCTGACGGTGAAAACCTTCCTCAGATATGCAGTAGTGTTTGGAATCGGAGCGGAATACGTTGTCTCCTGCAGGAAGGTGTGTGTCTGAGATGACGTGTCATCCCGGCGTGGTCTTTCTAGGTCAGCATGGCTTCACTCGCTGTGACGGACATCAAATTAGCCCCTTTTTATGAATACAAACACCTCATATTCCTCGATTGCTCCTTTGTCTCACGTCACCATGCCGACAGCTCATCTTCTGACAGTCTTGGCGTTTAATGCAGAAGAAGAAAAGGAACATCAAAGCCATTTGGTTGTTTACAATCTTTCAACTCATAAACGGCGTCTTGCTTTTGTGCCAGCGGGCCTCCATTGAGTCGACTCAGCGGCTGTAATTCACACGTTTTGGCAAGGGAGCGTCTCCTGCTCTTGATTCCCTCCTCCAGCTGCCTCCTGTTGGGCTGCTGGTGGGAGCCAGACTGGATTTAGTTCTGAATTAGAGACGTGTGCTCCTTTTGGGGGGGTGTTTGTGTTGTCTGCATGTGTGTCTTCTACTGGAGTGATGCAACCGTTTCACCTCAAAGAAGGTGCAAACACGAAGCCCCGCTGCTGCTCATAAGGACATAAGCTTGGCCCGCTCCCCTGTTTAACGGTCGGCAACAGAGGCTGGCAAACCTTTCACACCACGCACCGCCTCGGAAATACAGGCATGGCGAAACGATGAGAGCACACTTGTTTCTTCAGTTTCAACATTTTCTCCCATTTTAAACACTCTCAAAGTTCACATTGCGTTAGAATTGTAGTGATCAGCCTGCTAGGTTGGACACAAGAAATGATTTTGTGCCTCGCGTGTTTTCACTCCTCTGACCGTGCCCCCCGGTCCTGGCGCCGTTCCTCTCTGCTGTCGCGTTTTTAGAACTTTGCTCAAACGTATTGCCCAATCTTTCCTCCTCCGTTGTGTAACAACCAAAGATTGATTTGATTATTGGCGCCCTGCAGCCACAAGTCCAACTTCTTGTGCGATGGTTGGCATCTTCCGCTGCCTTTTGGCTGCAGAGCGTTTGGTCGACATTGTGGGTTTTGTCGGGAGGAGAAAACGCCGTTTGCTAGCGACGAACACAACAGGAGACAGGAAGTGCGGCACGACAGAACTTGACAATGGTCTGCGTTCATACGCTGTTAAAAAACACAAAAAAGCACTAAAAGTGCACAAAAAAAATCTGTGAAAAAGCTAGGCTGCGAAAGGTGGGCTGCCACGGACTCACCTTTGCTCGCCATCGCTTGACAACGTTGCTGCAACAACTCATCCATGTACTCATTTGGAACACTTCACACGTCCAACAAGGAGCAGGAGGAAGCAGAGTTTATTTCATCCTACCCCCTTCATCCTACCCCCTTCATCCTACCCCCTACCCTTCCTGTTTCACAGTACATTTGTTCACTTCCTGTATTCCGCGTGTACCCTTTACCGATTCTCACATAAGATCAGAAAATGATCAGGCGGTATAAAAATGTTTGACAATAGGAGTTCAGTACAAACACCTTCTTCATAACCTTCATCATAAATCAAACATTAAAAGTATAATAATAAGTCGGGATGTCCGATATGAGATGTTTTGCTGATATTGTCCAACTCTCAATTTCCGATTCCAATGTCAGCCGATACTGATGCAGATATGTGTAACATCACATATCTCCTGTTGTGGAAGTCTTTATCCAACCAATGAGCAGTCTAGCTAAACATGCTAGCAAGTGAGCTTCTCCAGGTGGATGTCAACAACGTTGTACAACTGTCAGCAAACATCTGAGAAGTTGTAGCGTGGCTGGAAGAACTCCCCGTTTGGTGAATCCGGCATCTTGCACGATAGCAAAGAGCTGGTGATCCAGTGCGATACGCTCCGTGATGTTCCACCGTGCTTTCACCCTGGGAACTGGAAGTCTTGGTTCCGCCTCGCATGTCCAACGCTTTGCAGTCGTTTCATAAGCCAAGCAGACGCCACAGACGTAACGTCAGTCGGGAGCGAGAAAGCACCCGCGACCCTACTGGGGAGGAGCGGCATAGGAGGATGGGAGGAGCGAGCCAGCTCGCGAGCAAGCTAGCCACCAGACACATGGATGTTTATAAGCTGGCGACGCGGGTTGATGAGGTCATCATTTGCACACCGGCAAATACGGGAGCCCATAGGCTCATACGGCATTTTTTATTGTCGGTTCTCATGATAGGGAAAACACCTGATACCGATGTTGCCGATATTACATTTTTATGCCAATATCAGGCCGATAACGGCGGTGGGCTGATACTATCGGACATCCCGAATAATAAGTGATGAAAAGTTAACTATAATACTATTAAATACTATTAAATACAGAGTTGCCTTTTATCCAAAAGTCATTCATTCATAAATGATCATTATTAGTCAAACATAATATTATTCTTGGCCTAAATGAAGCATTTCCAAGCATAAAAATGGCAAAATGATCAAACTAAAGTAAAATACAAATCCAAGGCAGAAGAAGCATTGTAATTGTGGATGTAGTATTCCACATTGGCCACTAGGTGTCAGTGTTGGGTGAGACAGGAACTAGACTCCTCACTAAGGTTCCCTAGGGAACACATTTACTGTGACGCTGCTCCAGCAGGAGTTTTATTTACGTCTTCCATGGCTTATTTACTCTTAGTCTGTCTACTATATTGGCTAATACAAGTGTAAGAGCCATGCTCTGCGTGACTTGTTGAATTCTTTTGTGTTGGTGCTCCTTATTTCCTGTTTTATACTCTTATTTTGCGAGCGCTTCCTGTTTTGTGCTGTTTTCAGTCATCTTTACCGCTTTCTGCGGAAGCTGCCAGTCATAGCTGGCCCTTGTTTGTAATTGGCTGGCTTCTTCGGGAGAGTGTGTGGTCTTTGTTGTTTGCTTGTTGGACTCTTGTGATGCTATGCATTCCGCTGCTTCACCTGTCAGTACTTCTCCGTCCTTTTTTCCTCCCCGCAATGCTTCCTTTTTTGCACTGTTGCTGTTTGTTAGTTTTGTGTTTCGTGTTTGCACCCGATGGTGCAGCAATTAAAGACCTTTTTTACCTGCACTACGCTCCTGTCTCTGCATCCTGGGGTCACGACCATGCCTACATGTGACAGTAAAGCCACTTGAAGCCCCAAGGAAGTACACTGTCCAGACAAAAAACAACTGTTATTTTATTTAAGCCTTATTTTGTCTTATTATGTCTACTACAGTATATTGGGTGATAGGAGTGTAAAGGTGACTATAGGGGTGTTATTTCATGTCTAGAGGGCTCTAATCATGTTAAAAAGCGACTTTAGAAGATTATAAACAGGTTTTCTACGCCATGACTACGAGATGAACTCCAAATAAATAAAAACTAAACCAAACCAAACCAAACCAAAGTGCGTCCTTTTATGGGCATTCCCAGCTGCTTCTTTTCTTGAGAAGGCACAGAAAAAAGAAAAAAGACGTGTTCGTGTCTCTCGTAAGGAATGCGGATGATGGGCAAAATTGCAAAATAAGTGCAGGAAATCCTGCCAAATTGTTCATAAGACGGAAAGTATGACGCGATGGCACCTCCAGTGCTTCATGGTGCATGGCGCTGTGCTATATGTGCATGCTAACCCTGCTAGCTAACATGTTTGGCTTTGGGTGTTGCTTTGTCCCGCTGTGGTCAGTGAAACTAAAATAATTGCTTATGACTTCGCTGCTGCCGCCCAGGCAGACTTTTCCTCTCCTTCCTTGCTTCCCCAAGTCAATGCTGCGCGTCAATGCATAAAGGCGAGCTTTTAATTCCCGTGTTAGAGCTGCGTGAGCGCTACTGTACGCTAACGTCAACTGACCCAAACATTTTCCACTGCTGTCCGTTTGTGTTTGCCAAAAACGTAAATGAGACTTTAGAGCTGTAGGCGGAGTAGGAAACATCAATCAATCGCCCTGCAAACCTCATCAACTTTTCCATCAATCGTTTCACTGCACCCACGGGAGGAATAACGTACATCTATCCGTCTATAACTGCCGGGTCAGCAAATTGTCACGCCAATGGACAATACCGCCCGACCATCAATTTGATACCAAGTGGAAAAAAGGCTGATATCGCAGTTGGCGTGTTTTCATGGCCTACAGTTGCTCTGCAGAGCAAAACGGACGTCGTCTGAGATGTTTGTGCGAAGCTTCCAAGGCTTCAGTTGATTTCACACCTCTTCCACAAAAAGCATCGCGATCAAGCGAAGTCACTCGCAAAAAATAATAGAAAAAAAGCGTCTGGCAGCGCCTCCTGAAATCACTCCAACGCTTTGTGTGGCTGCCATATTTAGCCTCCATTGATGAGCTGCAAAAATAGGATGGTTATTTTTTGCACCTAGTGTAGCGGGAGAGAATTTGTGGCAGTGCTGCTCAACAAGCACTTTGAAGCCACAGGCGGAACAAAAGTTTGGAGGTGACGCGACAGATGCCAGGAATTCTGTCTGTGCCTCATTAGCTGTGGCGCATTCTTCTTGCTTCTCATCGACATGGCCACGGCGCAAAGATTAGCACATTCCTTTCATTCCTCGTCGAGCTGTTTTCACCCTAAATCACGTGAACACAATTCCTAGCAAGACAGGACAGCAGGATGACATCATTCCTTGTACATTCCTGTACGTCTGGAAGCTAAAGATAATCCAACCAGTCACTAAAGTGTCATGTAAAACGCTTACAGTCAGATCTGCTGTACGAGGTTGACAATCATGACCGAGAAACTTCGTGCAGGGGTGTCCGAAGGTGGCCTGGGGGCAATTTGGGGCCTGCAGCTCTTTCCTTATTGGCCCGCAGGACATTCTAAAAATATCTTTTGACAAAAACTAAAAAAAGACCTACATAAATGTAAACTTCCATCCATCCATTTTCTATGCCGCCTATACTCACGGGGTATGCTGGAGCCTATCCCAGCAGACTTCGAGTGAGAGGCAGGGTAAATGGAAAAATCAGCAGTCATTTTACAAGAATAAAGGCTAAATCTAAATAAGGGCTAAATGAAATAAGGGATAAATCATGTGACACGTCCTCATTCTCATTTCCTCAAGCCCCTTGATGTGGGAGGGGCCCTCAATGGCAGTCAAGCATGCGACTGACCTTCCACCTGTCTCCTCTTCTGCAACCTGAAGTGACTGATGCTTCCCTGGGTTGCAATAACCAACCCCCCACCCCCTCGTCCTTTTCTCTGCCTCACAAACGCCCTCCTGCAGTTTGTGTGTGCTGTCTCCATGGCAACGCGTGTAACGTGGTGGTGGCGCATGGCGGTCCGGCATGTGGTGGATCTACTGCCCCCGTGAGCATACGGCTGCCTTGAAGCTGATGATTGCTGCTACATTCAACACCTCCATCTGATTTACACAATGCAACTTTGCCCTTCATTCAAGCCCACAAGGACAGTCAAACTCCTCGTGCACTCAAGTGTTTGTCTATTTGCATGTTAATGATGGCCTCGGGTTACTAATAAGATGAGTTCGCTTACATTGTTTGGCTGTATTCAAAGGCATGAAGGTCAACATAGTGCTCCATCACGGCTGCGTGCAAGCTCTTGTGCGAAGTGCGCCCTCTAGTGGCCAAAGCTGGGAACGGCAACTTTACAGGCTGCTGTATTCGGAAGAAAAGAAGCATGTCTTGTGTGGAATATCAGGACGCTTTCGGGCAGACGTCATCATGTGTGGAAATTTCATTCGTGGGGGTGTCAGGACACACTCGGCTCACGAGACGAGAGCAAGAACGACACGATATTTTAATATTACTTTAAAAAAGACTACAATGACAAAATATAGGAGTGGACAAACACACTTTTTTATTGAATTGAGTCACAAAACAATGAATGTACATTTTTAAAAATGTTTTATAATAAAAATGAATACAAAAATAAATTAAATACAAATATTTTTTGTAATATTTCTTTTTAGTTTTAATTGACATAAAATGAATAAAAAAATAAATAAAAAAAATACATATGCGTGATGCTTTTAACCGTTTTTCCACAAACTGAAAGAAAAACTAAAAATTCAA
Source organism: Dunckerocampus dactyliophorus (assembly GCF_027744805.1). Taxonomy (NCBI): domain Eukaryota; kingdom Metazoa; phylum Chordata; class Actinopteri; order Syngnathiformes; family Syngnathidae; genus Dunckerocampus; species Dunckerocampus dactyliophorus. The sequence goes on along the minus strand of NC_072829.1, from coordinate 570,242 downwards.
AGTTCAGATATTGAATCTGCAGCTTTAATGCTAATGAGGTGTTTGGGCTATCTCGGGCAGAGTGTGTGTCTCCAGGAGGCGCTATTGTGTACTTGATTCACTTCTGACGCACGCACTGCAACTCTGCACTCGTCCAGCGTGAAAGATGCCATGCCAAAAAAGTCTACTCCCAAAAACTGCTCAAAAAAAATAACCCATCAATATTTTCTTAGCTTTTTTTTTGCTCCAACTAGAACTCAGGTTGATTGGAAGATCTAAGCCAAAACAGTTGAAAAACTATGAATCTGTTGTTTTTATAGCAGTTTTTGGGAGGAGGCTTTTTTTGTGTCCGCAAGGGGTTTAGAGTTAGGGTTGGGGGTTGGCGTTAGGGTTAGCGTTAGGGGTTGGGGTCAAGGGTTAAGGTTTATGGTCAGGGTTAGGAGTTATGTTTGCCCTAACCCTAACCTACACGTGCACTCTGTAATCCTGGCGGCAAAATGTCTCTCTTGATGCTGAAGGTTGCCGACCCCGGCGGAAGGCCGCTGTCTTGCGTCCTCTAGTGGTGACAAACGTGCAACTACAGCCACCCTCCATAAGCTTAAGCTTTGAGAATCCGTACGTGATCTATTTGCAACTAACTTATTGTAGGAGTACATTCTAGATGCCAGCGGGTGTTATTATGGGATGCACGAGAGATGTATTGCATTGCCAGGAAGGGTTGCGTGCATCAGTTTGTCATCCATTTGTCAAAGTTTGCAGAAGCAAGGCTGTTTTTGTCAGACCTCACATACGCTTTGACAGAGGAGACAAACGTCCTTTAAACAGTCTCTGTCTAATGCGCACGCCGCTCTATTGTTGTCTCGCTCCATTGGATGTCGATATTTGTTCAGGCCAGAGTGGAAAGGCCCCGCAATAACCGGTTTAGTCGGCGCATTATCGGATCACTTTACATCATATGAGAAACCTGAGAGCAAAGTCTTGTTTGCTACCCCCGCAAGACAAGAAGCGTCCATTTTTGCGAACACTTTTATCTTCAGTCTGACCCCCTACACACACACACACACACACACACACACACACACACACACCCGGATCAAGCAGCAGACCTCCAAATGAATGTTTAATGAGCCTTTAAGAAGTCCTAATGTCGCTTAATGTCCTGTAATGATCTTCCTGCCGGTGGCCACGCCTCGATGCTCGCTCCTCTCTCGCAACGCATCTTCTGACAGTTGTTGTCCGCTCGGCTGAATGTTTGGCGGAGACCGCTCCGTTCCACCCGATACCGCCCGGAACCACTGAGTCCACTCGCTGCAAGGAAGCATGACTTTTCCTTTAAGAAAAACAGTGTCAGGTAGGCTGCACGGAGTATTTTTAGTATTCTCTTCTTGTCATGTTGCAACTCCACTGGGAGCTATCCATGGTGCTGAAAGCCATACATGGCTGATGTGGGCTGCTTTCTGCTGCACTTTTGACATCATTTGTTGTTATGGGTTTAATTTCCATCTTCCACACAACTTACACACACAAAAGTGCATTATTGGAGCTTTACAGGTACGATGCACCTTCTAGTTGTCTGCTTTTGTAGATACCTTGATACCGCACTTTTGCAACTTCTGAACACCTTTGTATCTTGGGCTGTGAAAAAGCTACAATAATGTACCTTGAACTTTAATAGTCATCCTTATAAAGTGCATTCATGTGCTTGGGGGACAGAAATGGGCTCCCATTGTACCTCCGACAAGGAGCAATGCTGTTTCTACAGTATTATTTTCTAGAAGAAACAAGTATTTTCCGCACTATGTGAGTAATGTTTTGCAAGATAAAGATACATTTACAGCTAGAAAGGTAACAGGGCTTAGTGTTAGTGACTTGCAGGCAGTAGCAAAAGAAAAGCTGTGAATTGTTTGCTTAAGGACGCTAGATGGCGCCATTGGTTAGGTTGTAAATGCAGAAAGAGGGACGCTTGGCAGTTGAGGGAAAAGACGAGTTGTTGAATATGTCGTGCATGAAGTTTAATGGAGCAAAGAACATATTTGGCACCTTAAATGGGTTTCGAAAATGGACTCAGTGTGAAGCAGTAGAACCAAGTGCTAGAACATATTTGCCATTCCAATTTTATACCATTTATTGCTTTAAAACAACAAAACACACAAAAGACAGTGTTGAGTATTATACGGTTGGACCATAAATTCTTAGCCCTCTTTTCCGTCCTGATGTAAATCTGACAAACAGCTTCATCTCAATACTTTTATTAACCCCCATTTTTCAAGCCTCTGTACAGTAAAAAGTGGCTATCAATCCATTTGAATTTCATTTGTCAACATTATTTTATTCATTAGTTGAAATGATGTCATGAAGGAGATGTATATTTTTATTCAAACAATCACATGCACACAAATAAGTCATTTCATAAATAATAACAATAAACAATAAATAATAAATAAATGAATACACACAAGTTGTATTTTCTTTGTTTGACGTGAAAGCAATTTTGGAAACTTTTAATATTATTTTAAAATATTTTCACTGATTAGTTTGATTTATTAAATGACGTAATTCACGAGACACACAGCGATGTGAGGAAGTGTTTGGTCCTTCCTGGTTCCTTATTTCTTTGCATGTTTGTCCCACTTCAATGTTTGAGGTCATCAAACTCATGTAAATATTAGTCAATGACAACACAACTCAACACTTCATGCACTTTTGAAATGAAACTTTACCATTAAGGGAGAAAACAATCCAAAGCTACATGGCCCTGTGTGAAAGAGTGATGGCCCCCTAAAGCTAAAAAGTGGTTGGCCCCCCCCTTAGCAACAACAACTGCAATCAACTTGCAATGAGTCTCTTCCAGCGCTGGGGAGGAATTTAGCAGAATTGTTGTCATTCAGCCACATTGGAGGCTTTTCCTTTTGAAGGTCATGCCACAGCATCTCAATAGGATTCAGGTCAGGACTTGGACTAGACCACTCCAAAGTCTTCAGCCATTCAGAGGTGGACTTGCTGGTGTGTTTTGGATCATTGTCCTGCTGCAGAACCCAAGTTGCTTTCAGCTTGAGGTCACCAACATTCTCCTTCAGCAGAATTCATGCTTCCATTTATCACAGCAAGTCTTCCAGTTCCTGAAGACCATCACACTACCACCACCATATTTCACTGCTGCTATGATGAAATGCAGCCTTACTTTTACGCCAGATGTAATGGGACACACAAGTTCAACTTTCACTCATCAGACCACAGAGTATTTTCCCACGGGAAATTGAGACGAGCCTTAATGTTGTTTTTGTTCAGCAGTGGTTTTGGTCTTGGAACTCTGCCATGCAGGTCGTTTTTGCCCAGCGTCTTTCTTATGGTGGAGTCATGAACACTGACCTTAACTGAGGCAAGTGAGGCCTGCGGTTCTTTGGATGTTGTTGTGGGGTCTTTTGTGACCTCTTGGATGAGGCGTGGCTGTGCTCTTGGGGTCGTTTTGGTTGGCCGGCCCCTCCTGGGAAGATTCACCACTGTTCCATGTTTTGGCCATTTGAGGATAATGGCTCTCACTGTGGTTGGCTGGAGTCCCAAAGCTATAGCAATAGCTTTATAACCTTTTCCGCACTCTCCCGGGGGCGGGTTGAAGAAGGTCACACAAGGTCATGTAGCTTTGGATTGTTTTCTCCCTTTAGTAATAAAAAGTGTTGTGCTGTCATTGACTAATATTTACATTAGTTCGATGACCTGAAACATTGAAGTGGGACAAACATGCAAAAATAAGACATCAGGACGGGGGCAAACCCTTTTTCACACCACTGTATTTTTATGGAAACAAAGAAATGTACATAAATGAAAATAAGTCATTTCATGGCTAAAAGAAATAAACACAGAAGTCGTCTTTTCTTTGTTTTTAGTGAAAGTCACTTTAGAATGTAAAAGAATCTTAGAATGAAATGAAAAGCATTTAGAAGATGGGTGCTTGGCGCATCCCTAATATTCTTACCCCACAGCAGCAACACGTTATTCAATTATTCAATTAGCTGCATCAGCACAATGTTTGGTTTTGGTGTGCTTCCACTCCCTCCGCTCCGTCTTTAAATGGATATCAAATATTACATTGATTATGTTTATTAGCACTCCCTCGCTCGCACGCGCGCACACACGCACACACACACGGTGGTTTGGGCTCTGTGCTCCCCTCATCCTCCCCCACTCTTTCCACCCCCTCCGAGCTGCTCATTGTGCAACTTGGAGGTGGGATGCTGTCAGGCAGCTCTCGGCAGTCTGCGCCTCGCCTCCAACGTGAGGTTCGTGCCGCCGCTGTACGCCTCGCCTTACTTGTACAGAGAGAAGAGAATCCTTCTGTGCCTCCCTGCCGCTTGGCCAGCATCAGCGTTGTCCTCTAAGAGGGAGCAAACAGGTGTTCCATGCTACTCGTGCAGCTGCAGGACCATGCAAAGGAGATGAGAAGCATGTCTGCAGTGATCCGTGATGGATTTCTTTACTTTCCTGGACATGCAAGAGCACATTTCCTTTTTAAATCCGGACTTGTTTGCTGTGACTGATTGAAGCTACTGCTTACTGCTTCACTGAGCAAGTGCAGGAGTTGTTTCCAACCCTGACTTGTGAGGGCACTCGGGAGGAGGTGTAGTGCTTATCTTCAGGCTGCCAAAGTGGCCATGGCCGCAGCCATCGCCAGCTCCCTCATTCGGCAGAAAAGGCAGGCGAGGGAGCGGGAAAAGTCCAACGCCTGCCGCTGTGTCAGCAGCCCCAGCAAGAGCAAAGGCAACTGCGACAAGCCCAGCCGGCTTAACGTCTTCTCCCGGGTCAAACTCTTTGGGTCCAAGAAGCGGCGGAGGAGACGGCCAGGTGTGTTGCGCAACATTCTACCTAGCAGAAAAAATATGTTGTTCATAGGAGGCGCTGGAAAGATGGACGACTCTGCCGATGTGAATCCCTCCTGGTCTTTCATGTCCACAGGGAAGTCACTCAGCTTGTGGTCCAGAGCAGAGGGACGTATGAAAGTCATGCTACATCCGTTACCGTCTATATAGGCAAACCACGATGGACTTAACATGCTTAAGAAAACCACTGCCCTCGGGAACACACACCAGCACAAGGCTTACTCAGCTCTTATTTTCTCTCACTGTATGTCTACTATGATAGGACTGTAAAGATGGCTGTAGGGGTGTTATGTCATGTCTACAGGGCTCTAATGTTAAACATCATTTAAGGGTAGTAAACAGGGTTTCTATGCTCTAACTCACAAAATATTTGACTTATAAATAAGGTATTCTATTTTGTGGAAATTCACTTATCACGGTTTGGGCCTGGAATCAGTGCACTGTTTTTTTTTAGAATGTTGCCCATCATCCACAATCCTTTTGTGAGACGTGAACACACGCTTTTCTCTTTACTGTGCCGTCTAAACATATAAAAACAGGAAAAAGAGGCAGCTAATGAATGCATGTAATGGGACACACCTATCCCACCTAAGAAAACACCTCCAAAAAGGTTTTATGTTTTTGTATCCATGCTGTGAGCATGTAGTAGTACTGGAGTTCTATGGTTATACAAACATGGAACCTACCAAAGAAACATTAGACTCCCGTCTTTCATCAGAAAACAAGTTTGTTTCTACCTTTTTGCCTTCTTTAGTAATCAGCAGTAGAACTTCGGTAAGTTTCAGGAAAATATCAGCTCCCAAGTAAAAAAAGATACATTTCAAGCAGAACTTTCACTTTGACACAAATATTTGTTGCTTTTTTTACAGCCCAAATATCTAAACAACTATACCAACATAAACAACACAAAATATCCAAATAACCATTGATTTACAAACTTAACACCATCAACTATTTAGCTTTTTCACATTTGGAAGTAAACTGTGTGCACGAGCATGCGTGCGTGTGCATGTGTTAAAGTTTCCCTCCAATGCGTAACCTTCTGCACGCCTTGCTCTCTCACTTCCTCCTTGCTGTCGAGCGCTTTAATACGTGCTAAAGGTGCATGATGCCGAGCTCTTATCAAATGCACTTCTGCCACCTGGTGGCCGTTTTTATGGCTTCAGATTGCTTGAAAAGTCACCTCTTTGATTGTGCGTTTGCATCATCACCTATTTTGGCTTCTCATGGAAAAATCATGAAAGACTGATTTAAGTGTGTCCTGTGGGGCAGGTATGATGTCCACCCACAATGATGTCCACCCTTGCTCATAAAACAAACACAGTTAAGTGAGAGACCAAAGTGGTAGTGGGTTTTTGACCTCCAAGCGTTCCTCGGTGCAGGTCCATTGTCATCCTCCTTCCTGCACTGACTGGAAGTTGCAATCTCTCGACACCCAAAGCCGTCCAGTGAGAGCGCAGCTAAATATGCTAAATATGTGATCACATGACACCAGCGCTGCCTTGCTCGACACTTTTGGATAAGAAGAACGTCTGCTTTGATAGTTTGGGACATGCTTGTGGTACAAATTGTTGTTATTGGAAAAATGAGCTTTTTGGGAGCCTTGAGAGGCAAAGATGACTCGGACTGTACCTGTCCTGTATGTCTCATTTAAAGAGACAGTATGTCCACTTTCTTTGCGTCCACTAAAATCTCTTGTTAGTCGAAGCATGAATTCCAGGGTATTTTCAAGCAGGGCTTTTTTGAAACAAACTGAATTGAGTCCTCAAAGTGCCTCCTTGTCTTTGTGATCCACTTCAGGTGGGACCAGAGTGCAAACACGTGAAATACGTGTCAGCTTAAAGGAGATCGCTGGCGTTCACGTGTCAGCCCGGGTGATGTGTGATGCCACCGATTCTGCTTCCGATCCCACACAGAGTCAAATTCAGGCTGGGATCAGCGATACTTTGTCCAAATTCACCTAATCTGCCGGGTCAGTTTTGAAAAAGAAGCGTGTTTCATATCCTAGCATTAAGAAATACAAGACATGTCGTTAAGTTATTCATTAAATACACGATTGATGTAAAGAAATTATGATTTCAAATCAATGAATGTAGCCTGACGTGTGTCCGTGGAGGTAGCAGGGGGCTTTGCAGCATCGCCACAGTCATACCAAATATGTAAACATGCTACTTGCTACTTTATTCTTTCCTTTCTCAAAACATAACTCATTTTGCAGATATCTTAAATATTTCAACTTTATGCATTTAAAAAGATTTTATTCTTGTAATTTATTCTTTTATTTTTGTAAAAGGTTTTTTTCAACTTATTCTTTGTTTCTCAAAATATTACAAACTCAGAAAATAACATCTTTGCTTGAACAAAAATATTTCAACCTTCTGCTTGTAAAGATGGTGCTTTTTCTTCAGGATATCACGACTTTATTCTCTTGTCACTTTTTCCCAGCCTCATTTTTTTCCAAAATGTGCAACTTCATTCTTTGTTTTGTTTGGCATAGTATTACAAGTTTAGACACTGATATCAATAAACAACAAACGCAAGTAAGTCGACTATTATGAAGAACTACTAGAAGAATGAAAACTTTATTCACAATTGCTCTATTTGTGATGGCTCATTGCTTCAACAGACTGGCACGTTTCAGGCAAACATTTTGTTCATTAAACTCAGAGAAGCCACCTTTTTTGGCGTTTGCTAACCAGCTGCAGCTCCAGCGTGCAGTGAGCAACAAGAAGAAGTTTACACAGTTTATACTAAAATCAAAGTTCAAACATTGATGCAAGTGGAACATGTGAAATGTAGCCACCTGGAAGAATGTCCAGCGATGCTCCACAGAGGGCCTGGAAGTGAAGAAATAGTTCGTAAAATCTGGCTTCAAGTTGGTTATGGAGCTCAAACAGTGCAGCGAAACGATGAAGGACCTCGAGAAGAATGTATTCACGCTCACCGATTGGCTGTAAGACATGGTAGCATCATTATTTCCACATCTGATGCTTTCACTGCTTTTCCATCATCTTGTTTTCAAGTATTTTATGTCTTCATGTATCACACCGTGAAGGCTCACAAATGGAGCAAATCATTTCAGCCACATGCACCGTTATTCACTTTCATCTCCAAAACATCACACAAACGTACTGTCATTTACGCTGCTTTTTCTGAAACTTTGAACCCTGCAGCTGAGACAGCAGTGTGGCTAATGAATGCCATTAAGTTCTAATCTTGTGGCATCTCCTTTACTTCAGAGCTGCTACTAATCTAAAATACTGCGCTGCTCGCAAGTCAGTGAGGAAATGGACGTCATTACTCAGTCGGACTCACGGTGTCGTCTTACAAAGAACACTGAACTCATCACACAGCAACTTAACACTCCAAATACTAGTAAGAAATATACAAGGCAAGTACCAATACCAGTTTAACATAAAAAACAGCAACTATTTTAACTTCATTCCCATAATGCACTTTGTCCCAGCAAAGCATTTCATTGGTTATTGCTGCCCTGGCACTGCAATGCTGCCTCTGTCCACTAGACGGAGGCTGACGTCATTGCAGCACCCCGGCAGCAATAACCAATGAAAGGCTTTGTTGGGACGAAATGCATTATGGGATGAACTGGTGTTGGTACTTGCCTTGGCTACTTCTTAGCTAGAGTGCTAGGTTGCTGCGTGATAGGTTTAGCGTTGTTTGTAAGATGAAACCGTGAGTCAGACTGTTATCAGTACCGACCTCCTGCAATTATCAATGGGTTGACGAGCCCGTCGTGAGTTTATTCAAAGCTCATGAATGGCTCCCGTCAAAGAACTACCTGGTCCTCACGGACTCGTGCGCGCCACAATATGCCATTTTATGACGTGGCCGTGTGCGGCTTATATTTGTATAAACGTGTTGTAAATTTAGCTGGAGTGGTTTAAACACCGGTGCGTCTTATACACGGCAAGTTAGAGTGTGTGCGTGGCTGTAGATTATGCTTGCACAGATCAACAAGTGAACTCTTTTTAGTTTTTGTTTTTGTGGAAAAATGACTGACTCCCACACGAGCGCTCCTTTCATTGGCGTCCAGCAGGTTATTTACATGTGCATGCGTTGTTAGGCTACAAGAACAGTCTTGTCGTAAAAGGTGTGTTTAAGTGCACGTGCACGTGGGATAGGATAGGATAGGAGAGCACTTAGCTCTTATCGAACACGATGCCGCTGATGGACCTCAGCCAGCAGCTGTGCCCTCACACATACCATGTTCACTCGTTACCAAGGTAAAAATATGAGCAGGCGTCCCAGCTTCAGACAGTTTGTGCGCTTACATTTCCCTCCGTGTGCCCCCCCACAGAGCCCCAGCTGAAGGGGATCGTGACCAAGCTGTACAGCCGACAGGGGTTCCACCTGCAGCTGCAGGCAGACGGAACCATTGATGGAACCAAGGAGGAGGACAACGGCTACAGTAAGTCTGCTTTCCATCGCCAATCCTAACACCAAATAACATGACCAGCAGGGGTGCTGCTGAGTCAGTCTTAAACACTTTGCTGGCTCAAGAAGTCCAGCGTGACGTCAGCTATGGGAAGTTATGCTCTTCATTCTCACCAATACAACAACACATGCAAGCAGGAGTTCAGAACATTCCGAGAGAGAGATAATTCTATGAATGTTATTAAAAATACAAATGAATTGGTTCAAATGTGACAAGTTTACCAAAAATATAATGTCCCTGTGCTGTCTGAAACATTTTTATTCACATAAGGAGAAGATAAAACACAAAGCATGCTAGAAACATGATTTCTTTATTAGACAAGCTTGATAATGAAAGGTTTGTTAAATAAAACAAAAAGCCTGTTCTCGTGGTCCCCCAGGACACCATCCGTAGTCTCATTAGGAGCATGCCCCCACGTTGTCAGGCATGCGTACAAGCACGTGGGGGCCACACAAACTACTGAGAATCATTTTGAGTTGCTACAATGACATTTTAGCTAAATGGACCAGTGTGCTGCATCATTTTTTCACTTTCATTTTTGGGGTGTCTTTGATTTCCCCCCTCTATAGGGTGATCATTTTCATTTCTATCAAATGATGTGGCATCATTTTGTTACTAATACATCACCCACTTATTATCAGGAAACATATTCAACATCATTTTTCCCCCAGTTTAGATCTGATGTGCTTTCCAAGTGTTTCTTTAATTTTTTGAGCAGTGTATATACAGTACTGTATATACATACATATATATACACACACACACACACATACAGTGTATATATATATATATATATATATATATATATATATATATATATATATATATATACAGTCAAACTTGTCTATAGCGGCCACTAGAGGGAGTCTGCAAAAGTGGCCGCTATAGACAGGTGGCCTCTATAGACAGGTTGGTGTCCAGTTTGAATGTTGACCAGTAGAGGAAAAAAAGGGGAAAAATAATAATAATAATGTTGACCAGTAGAGGGCACTGCGGACTGCTGATAAAAGTTGTACAGCACTACTAGGCTTGTTATTATCATGGTTCATGGTTCATGGTTTTAATCCTGAACATGCATATGAGTCAAACAGTAGCACATCACATAGTACAATTCACAATTTTGCATGTCCAAAAAGGAGTAGGAAGAAGCAAAGCGTATTTAATCCTACCCCTCATCAGTTTCACATCAGTTGCAATACATTTATTCACCTCTTGTTCTTCCAAGTGTACTTTGTAGGTCTACATGACAATGTAGTGCAATCATAGCCAAGGTTTTTACTTACTAAAAGGAAGCTAGAGGCTTAATAATAACTGATAGAATATATCCACCACCCACAGAACAAAGCTGTGCTAGTAATGTCTTACGCTTGTTTTTAATATTTTACTTTTTATACGGCAGAGTGTCATTACAGCTTTAGTTCATCAGGAAGTGACGGGAAGTGACGGTGGGCGTCCCGAGCAGGAGAGCCAGGCTCAGTGCTAGCTGTGAGTTTGGAGAGAGTTGGGAAGTGTGTTTATGTTAGCGTGGATGTAAAGTTTTATGTGGAACAACTGACAGTTTGTGTGGATCTTGTGAATGATTGTGACTGAGCTAGGACTCAGTAATTCAACTCTACACACGACGGCTTAATTGATTGAAAAACAAAACTTTTTCGTGCATGAAGCTTCTACTTGAGTTGGTAATTTGGCCGCTATATGCGGTCAGATATTGACCAAGGGAGACAAAATGGGTGGCCGCTGGCCGCGTTGGCCAGGTGACTGCTATACACAGGGTCTATAACATGTACATTTGCTGCAGGGGATTTTTCAGTGGCCGTTCTATAAAGGTGGCCGCTAAGACAGGTATGACTGTATATACATACATACAGTATGTGTATGTGTGTATATATTTATATGAAATAGTATAATACAGTATAATACGAAGGTGTGCCTGTGGTTGTACACGTCCATTTAAACATGAAGGAAATGAATGGATTGTAGTGGGACATGTAACACCGTTGACACATTAGATGCACACAACTATCACATGTGGATGCGACATGTTATTGATTTCATATTGATGAGAGTGTGTGTGTGTGTGTTTGTGTTGACTGAAAGTGGCTGTTGTGTAAACTGATGCCAGGGCCCACTAGCATCTTGCACTTTTCTAACAGACTGAAGAGGAGATGGATGCTGAAGTAAAGTAACAGCCTGCTGTGGCGATGCTGCAGCGTATAATTAGCTGTGCTTTTAGACCAGCACGCTGTTTAATGGACCCGTGTGATATATCCACATATGCATCTCGGCCGTGATCTGCAACCTTAGGGTCTTTTTTGCTTTTCTTTTCCTTCCAAACTAGAAAAACAACCTTCATTTTGAGTCCATCGGGCTGCGTAAATGCAACAGCAGCAACAAAGCAGCATGCGGCATAATTACGCCACACCGCCCGCCACGCCTGCATTTACTCACACTTGCATGAAAAGTGTCCCTGCAATAGTTGGAGGAGAAAATGAAAGTGTGCTGCTTCAGTTGGAAGGAGGAAGAAGAGTGAAGCTCTTTGCACGGCTCCAAAAATAGCGTTGTTAGGTGCTGGCTGCGCTTGTCTCCATGGCGACGGAGAGCACAGTCCTCTTGGAGCCACTGGTGTCTTGTGATGGTGGGAGAGGGCCGGCTCAAATGTACAACAACAGCAACAAGGAGTTCATCCTCATTAACGTGACCTTTCCTATTCGTGCAAGTCAGTCAGTATTAGCTGAGCAGTCTCTCGGAAAGCCCAGCAGTTTTACTTCACTGGGACAAAGAACATCCACGTTAACGCGTGTACTTTAAAAACACATCACAACATCTTAACTCATGACAAGCTAACCTAACCAAGCATGAGGGTTGTTGGCAAGATACTGTATTAGGGGTGCCTGACAATTAGGACATCATACGATCAGTCCAGTAACATTTAAATACCTCTGATACTCGATAATTTAAAAAACTGTTTAGGTGAGCAAATCAAATGCTCATTTTCTCTCCTGCCTGTGTCATAACCTCCCCTGAGCTCTCTTGTGAACAAACATTTACTTTCCGAGGAAGGCATTTCACGTACTAGTTGTCCCAAATGAGTGGAAAAAAAACACAGAGCTCACAAAAAACCTCATCAGCCACCTGAAATGTGCAATGTGGCCTTTGAAAAGTGCAAAAGGTTTGCCAGAGACCTCCATGGCGTCACCCCGGCTGCTCGGAGCGTGTGCCCGAATACAGTGCACCTTGCTGGGCCACAGCAGGTGGCTCCTCCCCCTCTATACTCTGGTTCTCCTGATAGTAGTGATGTGGTAGTAGTGATGTCATCATATTTCATTAGGACTAATCAACAGGTACTAATTAGTTCCAGTCCTTCTTACCTCCACGTGTGCACAAAGTACACTTGCATCTAAATGAATAAAAAGTAGATATCCAAAAGTTATTGGTATCATATTGTTTTTTTGAAGTCATCTCTTTGAATAAAAGATGCGGTGCATCTCTGGAAAAGATACATAACGTCACATGTCCATTATTCCATTAGATGTTTACTAATGTTAGTACACCACTAACTTGCTATGATTATCTGCTGGAGGATAGAAGCCTTTTCTCTTCTCAAAGCAAGTCCTCCTGTTACGTTCTGGTTGGTCTGGAGCTGTAGGAAGCTTGACAGAAACGAGGCGTTTGGCGTGCAAACAAAAAAGTCTTTAATTGTACAGGTGCGGGGATAAACAAAAGGCAACAGAGGAGATAGTTCACGTGACAGCACTAACTAGGAGACGAGAAGCATGAGTCGCAATGGCAATGAACCAGTGCCGCACGTACGACGGCTCTGGCCTTTTAACCGCCGCAAAAGACAATTGGCCGCAGCTGTCCGGCCACCAGGCGTGAAGCGGCTGTCTCCGCCACTACGCAGGAAGTACAGCTCTCCAAAATAAAGGCACAGGACAGGAAGAACTTGCTCCTGTCTTGCGAAACCTAACACCTCCACATGCTGATCACCTGATTCAAATAGCCTCAGGTGTCTCGGGAGCCTCTGCTCCTCCTCCTGTGAGGGGTAGAGCTGGTGAATGGCAGACTCACATGCCGAGACACCCAAGGCATGCAAGTTTATTCATTTGTACCACTCAATTTTTTTTTCCACCTCTCACCCATTTTAGAGCCATCAGCAGAGTTCCACCTGGAAAAGGGTATGCAGTTGTAATTTAAGCCAAACATTAAATCAGAAGAGAGTTGCTTCCGGAACAGGAACAGTAACAGTAAATGGCAAATTGAGGAATTGTGAAATGGGATTATTCTTGAATAGCACACGTTTCTAACATTTAACACAATTATTTCATGACTTAAAATGCTTATGACATGACTTTCATGTCAAATTGTTTCCCTTTTTTCTAAAAAAATACAAATAAATAATTAAAAGCTGTGTAAAGAAAAATATCATGTTTGAGCTGTGATTTAAAAAAAAACAAACATAAACACTGAAAACTTTGGGGAAAAAAATCGTCATTGTGTCCAAGAAGTCATCTTTTACTGACCTAAAACATTAATTCATCCATTCATTCATTCATTTTCTATCCCGCTTGTCCGCACGAGGGTGGCAGGTATGCTGGAGCCCATCCCAGCTGACTTTGGACAGCCAATCACAGGGCAGACAAACAACCATTCATACCTATGGACAATTTAGAGTCGCCAATTAACCTCACCTGCATGTTTTTGGAATGTGGGAGGAAGCCGGAGTACCCGGAGAAAACCCACGCACACACGGGGAGAACATGCAAACTCCACACAGAAATGCCCGAAGGCGACTGGAACCCAGATCTTCCTGACGGTGTGGCCAACATTCTCACCACTATGCCACCGTGCCACCTAAAAGCTAATGATGTTAATGTAAAGTGCAGGAACTTGAACTTTGACATGGCAGAGCAAATGATGAATGTGCCAATGTGGAGTAGGCACAAGCCGGTTTCGAGGTATACCACGGTACGGAAAGGTCACGCTTTTAATACCAATAAAATGTTGCGTCGTAGCGTTTCTACCATGTGACAGAAAGTGGCGGCCCAGCGTGGCCACTACGTGGAAACCCGTCCTGTGGGCATACAGTACATAGCACAGGCGTTAGCACGCATGCGCTGTTGTGTGTAGACATATGCTATTTTTCACAATTGCAGTTATTTATTGAATTCAAGTGGTTCCAGTCCAATGAATAGCTTGAAATGGTGCAAAGGTAAGTGATGAAGTGCCAGAGGTTAAAAAAAAAGGTAAGGTTAGCCAAAAGTGAAAAATAATGTGTATTTCAGAATGATTCTGTTTCAGGGATGACAAAATGGGTCAACAATTTCAAGCTGTTGTGCAGAAATGGAGGTTGATTAAGCCTTGGCAGTTGGTGCAACTCATTCCTGCAGGAGCACTTACTACCTCCTCTGTCTGCATGCATGCACACTGTGGTACTACACCCTGGTGAGAAAGCCATGTGTTGCTTCAAAACTGCAAGAAAAAAGGGAATGAACAACGGAAGAGAGACAGACCATCTTAACACTTGAAAATGGAGCTGTTGAGTCTTCTAAAACTTGTGGCCTGCAGTGTGCATTGCGACCTTCTTGGGCAACTTGATTGTATTTATTTGCGTTTTGGTTGCAGGATCAGCCACAGTAGATGCATTTAATTTATTTATTATTTATTTACAAAGCGTCTACTTATGTTTTGTGAAGTACATATGTTCCACTTTCATTGTCTTCCATTCTATGGTTTTAAAAGTGACTGTTGGACTTGACTTTTTTCTCTTTTCAATAAAGGTACAGTATCTCCAAAAGAGCTGTAATTCTAATACCGTGAAATTGTCAAAGCGTGATATTTTTGCCCAAGGTTATCATACCATAGAGGCCCATGCCTTTATTGTCAGTGTATGGAACAGACACACTCCGCCCAACTTTGGCCAATCACCAACGTGTCCTTCAGGCCCCCTTCTGCTTTATTGCAATCTCTGCACCAGAAAAGGTCAGCGAGTGGTTAGAGGGCCCCTCCTCTCCTGTCCCCCCTCCTTCAGGGTGCTCAGGTGTTTCCAGGAGCCAGGAAGTAATTGGGCTCCCCGTCTTGAGATTCTCCATCAGCGCAGCGGCTGGTAATCCATGGGAAATGAAAACCACTGATTGTGTGTGTGTGTGTGTGTGTGTGTGTGTGTGTGTGTGTGTGTGTGTGTGTGTGTGTGTGAGAGCGAGAGAGAGGAAAAAGCTGAGTGAGGAGGAGAGCATTTATAAAAAGATGTTGACTTGTGGTGAAGGAAGTGAAAATGTCAGAAAATATGGAGTTTGTCTTGTCATATAACATCTGGGAGGACTTTTTACAAGATTTTGGAGCATCTCTGTGCTCATTGCTGTGCAACCCCCTCGAGCAATCAGGGCTTTGTGTCTGGCTCAAGGACAGTTAGTGGTGCAGACAGGTGGAACCAGGAGGGAAGGTGTGGGTGGATAGAGGCTGGAATGGAACCTCTAGGAGGTCCGCAAGGAGCTGACATGTTGACAAGCGCCTGTGGCTTCTGGGCATCTGAGCTGTTAAAGTGATAAGGGTAAGCGTAATGGCCCCGTCTAAAAGCTTCTATGGTGCATTTAGTCAGAGGTGTCTGCAGACAGAGACCGCAGGAAGGACACTTGGTGACCTTACAGCTCAACTCACGGAGGCTCTGCTAAGTAGGGATGGACATTCAGACAAATCAAATATCTCATTCATTGCTTTTTCTTTTCATTTTCAGGGATTCAAGGTGTTTATTTGTCATTCCAATAAACACTTGCATGCGTGGAAGGGCATGTTAGAGAGGGCCCAGTAGCAGCCTACTCTATTGCTCCCAGACCCCCACGCGATAAGTCAATTCCAGCCAAGTAGGATTCAGTATTAATAAATGAAACATGTTCATAGTTATGGCACAGAAAACCTGTTTGCAATCTTCCAAATTTGTTGGGTTTTTTTTAACATTATTGGAGCCCTCGAGGCATGAAATAACCCCCCTATAGTGATGTTCATTGCTCAGTTATCCAAAATGTTTTGTGTTAACATTTTGGGGGTTTCTGCAGCAGATTGGATTGGATAATTGGATTTACATTATTTTCTCTGGAAAAACTTGCCTCAGTGAGAGTCCATTCTGTTTTGAGTTGGACCTTCTTGAACGAATGAATGACGTTAACCAAGGCACCACTGCACTGCATTTCCTTTGTGAAAAGTTGCCTCGGGTCATCGTTGGTTTGATTTTTGTCAAACCTTTTGGAACGAATTACCGTAAATTCCAGTGTATAAACCACACCGGTGAACAAGCACCTGCACCCTCTCATTTTATAGGAAAAAACAGATTTATTCTTATATAAGCCGTACATGTCCACATCATAAAATGGCATATTGTGGCACCCATGAGTCTGTGAAGAGGAGGAGCCAATCATGAGCTAGGAAAAATCTCACGACGAGCTTGTCAACCCATTGGAAATTGCAGGAGATCATTACTCAATAGTGACTCACTGTTTCAGCTTACAAACATTACAAACATTAAACTCTTCACACAGCAAATAACACTCAAACGTTATACCTCAGAAATATACAAACATGTATCAATATGAGTTTAATATTAAACATTTTAAAGTGCTCCCATAATGCATTTGTTTGAGAAAACCATTTCGTTGGAGGAGCATAGAAAGTATAGAAAATGGCTGCTTCTGTTCACCAGAGGGAACCAGATGAGTTGGAGCCCATTGCCCAGAGGGAAGCTGACATCACTGCAGCGCCCCAATGAATACAAAACTTTAAAATTTTGTTTGTTTGGTTGTTTTTTGCTTTAAACTCATTTTGGGACATGTTTGTATATTTGTATATACACCTTCTGAGTATTAAAGTTGCTGTGTGATGAATTTAGTGCCGTTAGTAAAACATTCTTTGAAAGATGACAGTAGCGGCTTATACACTGGAATTTACAGTAGTAACAGAAACTGAGGTACATCACTGACAAACGTACAATTATTATGGGATCCTTGTGAGACTGCAAATACAGGACGTCGGCTGGATTGAATTTAAGGCCTTTAAAAATGTCTTGTATGTGATTTTGAAGTCTTAAATGTCTTAAATGTCTCTTTCATATCAAACAAATGCATAAACTTCAGTTGTGTTTTTAAATGTTTTCATTTGTGAGGGTGCTGTAACATCATTAAAGAATAGAAGTCAAGTTGGTGGATATGAAATGGGTCTTCAGTCTTCATTATGGTCTTAAAAAGTCATACATTTGACTTGTTGACACCTGCAGAGACCCTGGAATATTAACAGTGCTGCAACTCAGGTTTGAAGCCATGAAAAAAACAGCACACACGTGCACAGCAGCGTGGAAGGCAACACAGTTTGCGGTTTGTTTGCCTGAAGCGCACCCACTATTGGTTGCATGTTGGTTCCTCTATTCTGCTCGCGGGTTCCCTGCCAGCGTTTTATGGAGCACAGGCGCTCTTACACAACACAAAGCTGAAGTGAATTAGTTGTACCTCGTTGGCCAGCAGAGCTCCATCACACGCTCTCACGCTGCTGCGTACACTTTAGTATTACAACTACAATATGAAAAGATCATTTAGTCAAATGATTTGTTCTTGAACGGGAAGCAAACGATACTTTGTGTGCCGCATAGTCAGCATACGTTTTAGTAGCCTCATTGACATGCCGGGTCATAAACAAGCGGCATGTAATTAAACCTGTAATGGTGCCCTTAAAGCAACAGCAAGCAATAATGGTCTTTTTTATCCTCTGAGCTGTGAAGTGTAATGCTAGTTCAAACAATTGTTGTAAAAGTGGATCCACAGCAGTGATTGTGCTTTTCTGATTTGGTGGTCGGTAGTGTAAAGTACTGTCATTAAAGTTACATTTTTACATAATGTGTCTTTAGCGCAGTCCTGAGTAGCGTTGTGAAGGATAAACCGATGCGACCGGACATCTGCTTTGGCAAGCGAGAGATCAGCTGCACAGATAGCAGCCCCCTGCATGGATAAGAATCGTTTCATTGTAGAGACGTGCACCAGGTATCGCAAGACTAGCAACTGCTTCACAGTCCGTCTCTAAAACAACGCCAGAGCCTGGGCTGCCAGCGAAAGTACTGTCACGCATGCTCCGTAGCTTAGCATGAATGAAGACTGGAATGGATGTAAATAGCATTAGCAGCGCTCTAGCTAGTCATGACATCAGCAAAACATATGTACATCATAGCCATCTCATTGATCTTATTTATGATGTGTTGTGTAAAACTAAGACAGGGACAGCATCAAATTAAAAGCACTAAATGAATACGGAGTCACCATCCAACAGTGCCAGCCTGGACTTTATGTCAGAGAAAAAATATACCGTAATTTCCGGTGTATAAGACACACTGGTGTTTAACCTGCACACACCAAAGTTAGTGGGGAAATCAGATTTGTTGCAGCATGACGGCCGAGAACAGTAGCTCTTTTTCTGACAGGAGTCAATAATGAGTTTTGTGAAAACTCACGACGAGCTTGTCAACCCGTTGGAAATCACAGGAGGTCATTAGCCAACATAACAGTCTGACTCACGGTGTCAACTTAACACTCAAAATAACATCAAATTACAAATATAACATTTAAATAACACTCAATTATTAAATGAAAATAACAAACCCGTTCATGGGCCACCAGAGGGAGCTCATGAGCTCACAAGAAGCGGCCATGAGGTCATGAACTCCCTCTGGTGGAGAGTCATGTCTACATCAACACATGTAACCGCCGAATTGAATCGTATCATATCGCATCGTAGCGTTTGTATACAGTGTATCGAATTGTTCTGTTTTTAACATACATCATCATTAACATCATTAATCCGTTCCAGAAGGTCCGACTCAAACCAAAACAGACTCTAACCAAGGCATGTTTTCCCATAGAAAATCATGTAAATCCAATTAATCTGTTCCAGACACCCAAAAATGTTAACACAAAACTCATTCTATGAATGGACAATATTTTGGATGCTAAACAACCGGCCAAATGCAAGCCAAGGTAAACCTTTGGATGTTAACCAAAAAATGCGCTAACAGAAGCGGACATTAACCGAGGTACCACTGCATATCATTTTTGAATCATATCTTAACCCGTGCATCTAGATGCATATGGAATGGTCAACCACAAAGTGATTTCAATCCCAAGTCCTAAGGTTTGTTTTTTCAGGGTCATTGTTTTATTGAAAATAGTTGAAAAGAAGCCTGATTATTATTTCTGATTTGTTTTCTGTGCAGCCATGTTCAACCTTATTCCAGTGGGTCTGCGAGTGGTGGCCATCCAGGGGGTTCAGACCAAACTCTATCTGGCCATGAACAGTGAGGGCTTCCTGTACACGTCGGTAAGTGTCTGGCTAAATATTGTGTATAAATACGCTGTTCTATGTTGACAAGTTACTGTATGAATGTTGCATCGGAGGACATCTGCTCTTGCTTGGCGTCCACCAAACACACCGAACAAACATTTGTTACAAAATAACATCCATCAGCAAGGACTGGCAGATGGACTTTATTTTTCATCAGTCTGTCAAATGTTGTCTGCTGTTAGCACGAGGATGCTAATTAGATGCTGTCAGTGTGTTGGCATGCGCGTGCTTTTCTAACAACATGACAGCTACTGCATGTTAACATAAACAATCTTTTCTTGTCTGTGCTGAAGACTTGAAGTCCATTTGATCAGTGAGATCCGGCTTTGAAGCACTCAAAATGACGCAAAATGAACACTTGCCTGTCAAGTTTGCACCCAGCATGTGTCACCTGGCTCTTTATCTTCAATTAAAGGTGCAACCTAATGAATAAGTCAGTTGCAGGCCCCTGAGAAGGGTGTCAGGATGGTGGGATGTGCACGTGGACGCACACACACGCACTTGACAGACAATAGGCAAATTAGTAAAGATTGTTCCGCACGGCTAAAGGTCTCAGTCGTTGGTGTCAGTCCTTATTGATGCAAACAGATTTTTATGTTGTTTTCAGGCCACTCACGCCCCTGACCTTTTGCACAAATGCATTTATGCACGCGCTTGTTTAGATCAATTAGAATCAGGTAGAACTTTGTGCAAGGAAGGTCTGGCCATCAACTTTGCCTAAATATGTTCTTTATTGTTTGGAATTACATTCTACGTTGTCTGTTTTTTTGAAAGCGAACATTCAATTCATATTAATTCATTATGAATTTTCTGCCCAGAAAAGGAGTGTTTCCGGATGTGACGTCAGTGAAGGCGCATTCACACGCAATCAGACATGGTGGCGTACAGACAGAGGTTGTTTTCTGTCATTATAGCGAACATGTGAGTGTTGTGTCAATAGTTTTTGAGGAGGAAGAAACATCTAAGAAACATAGAGAACTTGCAGAACAGGGAATTAAGGCACGTTTATTCCAACCACCGACGATGAAACTAGCGTGTCTGACGAGTAAGAGACATGGAGATGAAGAGAATGGTAAGAGTAAGTTACATTGCAGTTGCTTATCCTTCAATGATTGCTTTAAATCGGATTCTTAATGAGCGTAAAGGGGTCTTTATAGCCTTTTAGTGTGTATTTCTCTGCCGCCAACATCCACCGTCAACATCCGTTCATTTTCTATGCGGCTTATCCTGACCATCGCTGTGAAAATGTGTTTTACAACACGCATAATGCTTTGAATGCGTGTCGCTATGGTGGCAAAGTGTTTAGAATACAAGTGTAAATAGGACATGACACCATTCTCCTCCTTTTGTCCTGTGTAGCATAGCATCAGGAATAGCATCTTAGCATCCAAAAAGCGTCTAACAACTGTACTTTCAGGCCAAATGCTTCCTGTAAAGCAGGGGTGTCAAACTGGTGCCATGGAGGGCCGAGACACTGCAGGTTTTCTTTCCAGCCGGTCACTAAAGCAGGTGATTTTTATGATCAACACCTTCAGTTTGAGGGAAGGAGCTCATCAATGAAATCACCTGCTGAAGAAACTGGTTGGAGAGAAAACCTGCAGCGTCTCGGCCCTCCAGGGCACCAGTTTGACACATGCGGTGTAAAGGGTGCTTCCTCATAGCAGTCTTTGGTGAAATGAAGGTGAGGCGGTGGTCCATTTGTTCCTTGTCTCACTTGCTTCTTTCTCTGTAGTCTTAAACCTTAGTCTTTTGGTAAAGAAAACAAACTTACGGTATCCTTCGGACACTGAACAGCCAGCGGCAACACAACTATTTCGATGAAAACTATACCGCACAAAGTCGACCCCCGCCTTGAACGGGTGTTTACAAGGCCAGGCTGAGAGCTGCGCTTTCACAGAAACGGCCCTTTTCTTGGCAGTAAATTCATAATGGCGCCGGCCACGTACAAAAATTTTATTTTTATGGATTTAACGAACAACGTAGAACATAATTACAAACAATATAGAACAGAATTAAGCAAAGTTGAAAAATCATGTCAGTGAGCCTTTAAGCACCGTTTCAAAAGTACCAGTTGGTCAACAGTATGAGATATGTAAACAGTAGCCAACCCCACTGTGCAGGATTCTTTTCCTTTTTTTTATTTTGGCATTTTAATTTGTTTTCATTTGACTGTTTTGTCCAGTTAGTGATGTTCGGGTTGTTCTTGTCCTCCCTGATGGACACATTTCATTTACGCATGTCAATGAAGCAGTCTCACGCTAAATGGAGTTCTGCAGGGTTCTGTCCTACATCCAAAACTTTCACGTTTAATTTGTTTAACCTTAATGAGATGTTTTTCACGTTGTAAGGTTCATTTTGTCAGCAGAACACATAATCAAATGACACCATAGACAGACTGCTAGTTAAGTGCAGGTTATGTTTTTGCCGGTGTTTATTTGTTTGTGTTTCAAAATAACTTCACTTCACTTAACATTGTGAGATAGGACCATTTTCAGCATTTGTGCATATAACTGCACAAAAAATGGTCAGAGCACTTGGGGAAAAAAAAAAAGTTCCCAACAGGTTTTCCAACTGTTTCCAACGGGTTGTACATCCACATCATGGAATAATTCCTGTTATGTGGCAAGAAATGAATCTATAAGCATACAAAGAACACCATCATACTGTATATAGCCAAGACACTGTGGAATGTGGATCTATTGTATCTTCAAAAGCTACGGAGCTAGAGCCAGAAGAAAATCGCCATTACGCAAAATGTGATTTTTGTGAATAACTACCGAACTAATATTGATATCATTATGAATCCATTGCTAATACTATGTTTTCATGGTCAAGGAATCTAAATATGTACATAAAATAAATGTAGAACTAATATTTATACTGTAAATCACAATATGGGGGGAACTATGGCGCTTGGTGGAGGCCTGCGCTGTCCGAGTGCTTTTCTAGTAGTGTATGTTAGCAGCTAACAAGGATTTTACAGTATTCTATTTTATCTACTACTAGTCAAAATTCCAGTTGTCTTTTTGATGGCAGTGTTAAGGAAGCCTAATCCTATCATGAAATACAGATTATTAGGTCTTCTGGTTGAGATGAATTAAAGGTGAAATTGAATAGGAGTTGTAGTTGGCGGCCTGAAAGCACCGGTCTCACCAGGAAGTGCTGCATAAGTAAAGTGCCCCCTCCAAACCACAATTTAGCACAGGCTACTTATGCTTGGAGATTCCCAATCAACAGATGATGTAGGGAAATAGAGCTGCTGGAATCAGAGTCATGTCTTCACTTATTCTACACGCACGGATGATTCCAAGCATGCGTGGAAATACACTGAACACACATACAGTGTATGTGTGTTCAGTGTATTTCACATGCATGCATTGTTTAAATGTAGCGTTTTTTAAATTGCATGGGCATTTAGCGACCATGTGTGTGCGTACTTTATGTATGTGCATGTTTTTGCACGTATAGGATGTAAAAAAGAGAGCAATAGGGTGAGAGAACATGAGCAGCGTGAAGAAGAGTGCATGTGTGGGTGAGGCAGACCGTACCAGTGAAAATATATTCATCCATCAGCGGCAATGTGTGGGTGAAGAAGAAGCAATTAATATGTATTTCACTATACTATTCTCCACGTCCTTGGGCTACTTTGGAGAAAAAGAAAAGAAATATTCAAGTTGCTCTTGTTTAATAAGTTAATTTTAGCCAAGTGGTGTGACCGTGGTGGTGAAATGAAACTGACTCACTCATGCTAGACTCTTCTGAACGGATGAGGGGACAGTAAACGACTGGTAGAATGCTTTATACCTCATTTTAGTCACGTGATTCAGATTCAGATTTAATGCCACAGCAGAGCAGCAATATACTCCTGATCAAAATGTTAAGAGCTGTTGGAAAATGTCAAGAATGTCCACGTTGCACTGTTGGATCTTAAAAAGGTTCTAAGTAGAGCTTCAAAATGCAAAAAGAAGAAATGGGAGGAGACAAAAAAGCAACTTATTGCAAAGAAGCATTCAAGTGAAATAGGCTGTTCATCAAAAGTGGAAGAGCACAGCCTTTAAATGTTGGTAAAAATG
This sequence comes from Dunckerocampus dactyliophorus, assembly GCF_027744805.1. Lineage (NCBI taxonomy): Eukaryota > Metazoa > Chordata > Actinopteri > Syngnathiformes > Syngnathidae > Dunckerocampus > Dunckerocampus dactyliophorus. The sequence continues at coordinate 546,492 of NC_072829.1, read as the reverse complement.
TGGATTGAATGTGATGTAGTGTCAGGTATTCACTCTGTCATCATCTCTTGATGGCAAAGGCAACAAAGCTTTCTGTCTTTGATTGTTGAGCTGCATAAGCAAGGCCTCTCTCTGGCAGCCACCATTGCTGCTGAGGTTGGACGCAGTAAGACACTCATTTCAACTGAACAAAAACATCCTGAGGCTGAACAAAAAAGTCAAGCGGTAGACCCAAAAAAATGAGCCGGAGGATCCCATTGGCTGTCCAACAGGACACGGGACCATCCTCGGTCCAAATGGAGGTTGTTACTGGTGCCGAGTGCAGTCCGATAACCATCAGACGTCATCTGCCAGAGAAGAAACAGCATCTTCAAAGGCCTCGTGTCCTTCAAGGTTGGAATTTGCAGGATAGCACCAAACATGGGACATTGAAAGGTGGAAGAAAGTTTGATTCTCCCTTGACGGTCCTGATGGCTTCCAACGTTACTGGCATGACAACCTGAGATGTTTTCCACCATTATGATCCTTCAGTGGAACAATGGAGCTTCAGGTCGTGCAGGGGCGTCAAACGGCAGCCGGCTATGTGGAGATGTTGCAGGGGGTGTCCCTCGTGACTGAAGGCCCTCGTCTGTGTGGTAATGACTGGCTTTTTCAACAGGACAACGCTGCACTTCACTCTTTTGGACCATCCTGCGTGTTCCCCTCATCCAAATCCAATGGAGAACATTTGGGGATGGATTTACAAAAGTGGACATGAGTTCCAGACAGTGAAGCCATCTTCAGCACCTGGAGCAACATTCCCACTAGCCTCCTGGAAACACTGGCATCAAGCACGACCACAGCCATGTTTCACCTCATCAACAAGAACTGTGCAGCTACTCATTACTCACTCCTTTTCTATACATTTTAGTTCTATTTTAGGGGGGTTTCTGCCTTTTTTGTGCTATGGTCTTAAACTTTGACAAGCTGCTTTTTTTGTGTGTGCCTCCCATTTCTTCTTTGTGTGTTTTGAAGCTCTCCTTGGAACCTCCTTAAGATCCAACAGTGCAACGCGTACATTCTTGCATACATGTTGATCAGGAGTGTACACTAGGTCCCCAACTAACGAACACAGTTGGTTCCAGACGACCGTTCTTATGTCGAATTGTTCTTAAGTAGGGTAAAAGGTAGTACTACCAATGATATAGGTACTACATGTACGTGTATACATATACAGTATATGTCTATGTATGTACAGTAAATATGAGTTTGGATGCAGTAGTAATATTAAACCAGGATAATGAATGAAAAAAACAATAATAAAAGTGATATAATAATACGTAATGATAAATGTTATTTACCTTTGAAGAGGAGTGGTCCAGCATACGTCGTTGTGGAGGAGTTGGAGGAGGAGTTATTGAAAAAAAGGACAAATGGTGGTGGTGGTTAGACTCTTCTAAAAGAGGTAGTGTTCTGTGGGTGGTGTAGAATTAAGCAGGCCTATTAACTCTTCATAAACTTTAATCACACGCTCTGTCAGGGTTGTATCATTTATCTTTCCATTTAGCTTTACACTGTATCTCCCCAGTCTAACTCTTCCTCTGTTGGTCCCATTAGCAGTGTCACAGCGCCCTCTACTGGTCAAGCATGTAGCCGTATAAATACTGGAGTTACAGTACTAAAAGGCAAAATACATGAAAAAATAGACCAGTCGGCTTGTGTTCGTATCTCCGAAAGTTCGCATGTCGGATGCTCATAAGTTGGGGACCTAGTGTATATGATTGTGCTTGGACAGTCCAGCCTTGCTTTTCAGTCCTGTTAAATATGTACTTTGCTCACATCCAAGCCTTTTCAACCGTGCCGGTTCAATAGCTTTGGTAAATAAGCACTGCTGCCACGTTCCTCTCCAGTGAGCTGTGTCATATGTGTGCATTGGCTAGAATGTATATTGTGGATGTGTGGGTATGTTGTGGGTTTTTCAGCACTTAAAAATCCACTGCCATTACACTGCAGAAAAAGAAGATAGGGCCGCACGGTGGTCTAGTGGTTAGCACGTTGGCCAATACAGGAACAGCCTGGAGATGGGAAGACCTGGGTTGGATTCTCCCTTGGGCATTTCTGTGTGGAGTTTGCATGTTCTCCCCGTGTGCGTGTGGGTTTTCTCCGGGCACTCAGGTTAGGTTAATTGGTGACTCTAAATAGTCCATAGGTATGAATGTGAGTGTGAATGGTTGTTTGTCTATATGTGCCCTGCCATTGGCTGGCGACCAGTCCAGGGTGTACCCCGCCTGTCGCCCGAAGTCAGCTGGGATAGGCTCCAGCATGCTCCCGCGACCCTAATGAGGATGAAGCGGTATAGAAAATGGATGGATGGATGAAAAAGAAGATATTTAGTGAGGTTTATTTGTCTAGAATTGCAGCTCGTCGTGGCTCCAGTGGTGTGATTGGTGTCATCTTATCCCGCGTATGGCAGCTGAACGCACATCAGCCCGGCAGCCGATATCTCCTCGGAAGGGAACAAATCCATTATGCTAGTATTTCTCCTGCTGCTGATTGGATCAGGGAAACTGGCCAGTGATGATCCCCTGATGCCAACATGATGTGGATTATAATTGATGTGTTTTCTTGACAAGAGCAGAGCATCCACTTCACATTTGCCTGCTTAATGGTCACTGTGTAGTTAGGCTAATGCAGAAGAAACGGAAACCAAGACTCCACTTGACTTAGAATGAGTCATCCAGTACAGTACGTCTGCATTGGTGTGCCTGCAGTGTAGTGCCGTGCCCAAAAAGACTCAAGTGTTAGAGAAATGCCGCTGGGTGTTGATGACAACAAGCTGGTGCAGAGGAAAAAAGATGGCTGCAGTCACCACCAACAACAACAACAACAGGAAAAAGGGAATTACTAGTAGGGGAGGAGAAAGTGAGCAGATGGTTTTCTTTTTTTCCCTTGTTGCATATTTTTGTCTATTCTATAAATACATTTGAAAAAGTTATACATAACTGATCAGTAAAAACTAAATTCATTTTTCTGTTGGGATGGCCACATTTGCCCCTGTCTAAATTTCACATCTTTTGTTAATTAAAAAAAACTAATTTCACTCCTTCATATATTCAAATGAAATTATGACAATTATTCCGAAATGAATGAATGGTGGAAATTGTCCAAACCTACATGTCCCTGTGTGGAAAAGTGATTGCTCCCCCTGTTAAAACATAACATAACTGAGATGAGTTGAGATCTATCAGTGTGGAAAAGGTTATAAAGCCATTTCTAAAGCTTTGGGACTCCAGCTAACCACAGTGAGAGCCATTATCCACAAATGGCCAAAACATGGAACAGTGGTGAACCTTCCCAGGAGTGACTGGCCAACCAAAATGAACCCAAGAGTGCAACCACGACTCATCCGAGAGGTCACAAAAGACCCCACAACAACATCCAAAGATCTGCAGGCCTCACTTGCCTCAGTTAAGGTCAGAGTTCATGACTCCACCATAAGAAAGACGCTGGGCAGAAACGGCCTGCATGGCAGAGTTCCAAGACCAAAACCACTGCTGAACAAAAACAACATCAAGGCTCGTCTCAATTTTGCCAGAAAACATCTTGATGATCCCCAAAACGATCCAGTGGGAAAATACTCTGTGGTCTGATGAGTGAAAGTTGAACTTGTGTGTCCCATTACATCTGGCGTAAAAGTAAGGCCGCATTTCATCATAGCGACAGTAAAATGCGGTGGTGGTAGTGTGATGGTCTTCAGGACCTGGAAGACTTGCTGTGATCAATGGAAGCATGAATTCTGCTGAAGGAGAATGTTGGTGACCTCAAGCTGAAAGCAACTTGGGTTCTGCAGCAGGACAATTATCCAAAACACACCAGCAAGTCCACCTCTGAATGGCTGAAGACTTTGGAGTGGCCTAGTCCAAGTCCTGACCTGAATCCTATTGAGATGCTGTGGCATGACCTTCAAAAGGAAAAGCCTCCAATGTGGCTGAATGACAACAATTCTGCTAAATTCCTCCCCAGCGCTGGAAGAGACTCATTGTTTTAACATCGTGTGAGTTGAAAACAAAGATAGATACAACAAACATAGCCACCATCATCTAATAGAAGACTTCCGCAGCGTGTGGAAGTGAAATGAAGATATATGCACATACTGTATGCACACTCCACTTCATACTTCCATGCGGGACTTCCAGGTGTTCATCCATCCACAAGTTAGTGTCTTCATTCAAATCATTGTGAAAATGTTCCAAATCATGTATTTAGTTGTCATTTGATATATTGCATGTTTTGAAAGCAGCTACATTGTTACATAAAATCTAGTTAAGTCTTTTTGTATTTAGTCTAGTAACGTCATGCATGTTTTGGTTATTTCTTATTTTGTTAGTAGTCAACTTAAAGTACTTTGTGGCTGCAGATGGAACTTTTCAAAAGCTAGTCAATATGAGTTGTTTGTGTCTCTTATAAGCACATCATGTATTTTTATTTTCATGTAGTGGTCTTCTGCTTCTTTGGTTGAATGTTCATTTGGGTATTATAAGGATGTACGTTCATGTACTATTTCCTGTGTGTATCAATGCTCTTATTTCATATATCGGCCGATACGTCAGTTATGGGGCTTTTTTCGGCCCCCACTATCAGTATGGGCCCCAAAAAGCCCGTATTGGTGGGCTCTGGTAAAATAAGAGGAAGAAATGAAGTCGGTTGAGGATTTGATCATAATAATCAGGCCTTGAGTCATCATTGTGGTTGTGCAGAAGTTAAGTAAGAAATAGAATTCTTTAGGATGCCTTGTGGGTTTTCGCTTCAATCAAGGCGTCTGAGTGATATTGCCAGTAAATCGGCGTCATTTTTCCCGATCTAGATCATCATTTGTGTGGAGTGTTGGGGTCAGATCACGGAACAGCATTTGATCATGTGGATCAGGACCTGCACTAGTTGTCAAAGTAAGCATGTCGTTGGTGTAATGGCCTCATTAAAAGTCCATCTTGGCTGATATTGTTACTATGGATATAGTCTCCTGCTTTAAGCTCCATCTGGCTACGATTGAGGCGAGAGCCCCCCCCCCCACCCCCACTGGCAGATTGCTTTCGGTGAACAAAAGATGAGTAAAGGAGACGCTGCGGGCCTACGTTCAAAAGAACCTCAATGTTTCTGTCTATCATCCTCCAACTCAGAATAGAAATGGGGATCCCCCCTCCCAGGAAATTCTGGCCCCTCCTTGTGTCAGAGCAAGTGTGTCACCCTTCCAGCCCGTCCAATTGGGCTGCACTGGCTAGCAGACGCTCTTGGCATACATTATATGGATCTGTTTATCAATAGCCGCCTTTTTTTTCACCACGCTGAGTGCAAGCAGCCAAGTCTACATAAGCTCATTACTAGAAGGTAGAACGGCGCTTCTGGATCAAACCCTCCCGGCTCTGCTCGTGCATGAACGTGCTTATCAGAGCATCCAAACCCGAAGATATGTGAGGGTGCAGTAGTATTGCCATACAGCACTCTATAGGGCAGGTTCTATACCATCCTTGTTATCAAATCATGCATTCGTTTTGTTTTAGCGAGTGGAATGCTGCCGCTGCTGAAGCTTGGCAACGCTAAAAAAGCAGATCGACCAGTCGAAAAAAGATTCAGTTGTGTTGCTGCAGGTACTCTAGAGCAGGGTTTTGGCGAGCGAGACACTGCGCAACGTGTTTCTCCTCCCGAGAGTGCGCGGGAAAACAGGAGTGGAGAGTTTTTATTGTTGGCTGTAAAAGAGCACAGAAATAAGAGCATTCCATTCCATTCCATTCCATTCCATTCCATTCCATTTTCCTCCGCTTATCCGGGTCCGGGTCGCGGGGGCAGCAGTCTCAGTAGGGAAGCCCAGACTTCCCGGTCCCCGACCACCTCCTCCAGCTCCACCGGGAGGACACCGAGGCGTTCCCAGGCCAGCTGTGAGACATAATCCCTCCAGCGTGTCCTAGGTCTTCCCCGGGGCCTTCTCCCGGCTGGGCATGCCCAAAACACCTCACCAGGGAGGCGTCCGGGAGGCATCCGGACTAGATGCCCGAGCCACCTCAGCTGGCTCCTCTCGATGTGAAGGAGCAGCGGCTCTACTCTGAGCTCCTCTCGGATAACCGAGCTCCTCACCCTGTCTCTTAGGGTGAGTCCCGCCACCCTACGAAGAAAACTCATTTCAGCTGCTTGTATCCGCGATCTCGTTCTTTCGGTCATGACCCAAAGCTCATGACCATAGGTGAGGGTGGGAACATAGATCGATCGGTAAATTGAGAGCTTTGCCTTCCGGCTCAACTCTCTCTTCACCACGACGGTCCGGTACAGCGACCGCATTACTGCAGACGCTGCGCCGATCCGCCTATCGACCTCACGCTCCAACCTTCCCTCACTCATGAACAAGACCCCGAGATACTTGAACTCCTCCACCTGGGGCAGGACCTCATTCCCAACCCGGAGGGAGCAATCCACCCTTTTCCGACTGAGAACCATGGCCTCGGATTTGGAGGTGCTGAGTCTCATCCCAGAAGCTTCACACTCAGATGCAAACCGTCCCAGTAAACGCTGCAGGTCACAGCTCGATGAGGCCATCAGGACCACATCGTCTGCAAATAGCAGAGATGAGATCCTAGTGTCCCCGAACTGGACTCCCTCGACACCTTGGCTGCGCCTAGAAATTCTGTCCATGAAAATTATGAACAGAATCGGTGACAAAGGGCAGCCTTGGCGGAGGCCAACGTTCACCGGAAACAGGCTTGACTTACTACTGGCAATGCGAACCAGGCTCCTGCTCCGGTTGTACAAGGACTGAATGGCACGTAGTAGCGCGCCACCAATCCCATACTCCCGGAGCACCCCCCACAGGACACCGCGAGGGACACGGTCGAATGCCTTTTCCAGGTCCACAAAGCACATGTAGACCGGTTGGGCAAACTCCCAAGTACCCTCCAGGACCCTTGCAAGGGTGTAGAGCTGGTCCAGTGTTCCGCGACCTGGACGAAAACCACATTGCACCTCCTGTAGCCGAGGTTCGATTAACGGTCGTACCCTTCTCTCCAGCACCCTGGAATAGACTTTCCCAGGGAGGCTGAGGAGTGTGATCCCCCTATAGTTGGAACACACCCTCCGGTCACCCTTCTTGAAAAGGGGGACCACCACCCCAGTCTGCCAATCCAGAGGTACTGTTCCCGACTTCCACGCAATGTTGAAGAGACGTGTCAGCCAAGACAGTCTCGCAACATCCAAAGCCTTGAGGAATTCAGGGCGAAACTCGTCCACCCCCGGAGCTTTGCCACTGGGGAGCATTTTGACTACCCCAGATACCTCAGCCACGGTGATGGAACTGTCCGCGTTCGTATCCTCAGTCTCTGCTTCCTCTAGGGAAGGTATGTCAGTGGGATTGAGAAGGACCTCAAAGTATTCCTTCCACCGCCCAACTATATCCTCAGTCGAGGTCAGCAGGCTCCCGTCCCCACTGTAAACAGTGTGGACCGGGCACTGCTTCCCCTTTCTGAGGCGCCGGACGGTTTGCCAGAACCTCTTCGAGGCCGACCGAAAGTCGTGTTCCATGGCCTCACCGAACTCCTCCCACACCCGAGTTTTTGCCTCGATCACCGCCGAAGCCGCGTGCCGCTTGGCCTGCCGGTACCCGTCAGCTGCTTCAGGAGTCCCACAAGCCATCCATGCTCGATAGGACTCCTTCTTCAGCTTGACGGCAGCCCTGACCTCTGGTGAGAAATAAGAGCATAAAACATAATAAAGCAAGAGAAATAAGAGCATAAAACATAATAAAGCAAGAGTTGATCTGCTTATCCACAATGAAATAAGACCTTTTTCAGACATGCAACTGGTGCACTTTAGGCCATGTCCACACGAATATGGATCTTTTCAAAAACACACATTTGCCCCTCCCCGCTGTCAAAAAGGCCTCTCATCTCATTGCTTTGAACTGATGGGGTTGGTGGGAGCGTTGTTGCCGTTTTGGAGCGCTAAACAGCAGCAGTAGCGTCCTCCAAAGCCAGTCACTGTGAAGTGAAAGTAGGCGTATGTTTACTCTTCTACACACAAAAAGTCATTTCAGTACTCTTAAACGCAGCAGCGTTATGTTTCCTGCTGCACACATTCAATTATACTTAATTATATTGACTTACAACGGCACAGTATTGTTACGTCATCTATCGGCAGCAAGCAGAAAGCTCCGTCTTCGCCGTCCGCATGATGACGATGAAGCGCCACATCGCTGCCACGCTTGGGACATGGTGTGCCGTGGTGTTTCAAAAGTGGTTTGCCTCCGTGGCATCACACCAGCCGCTCGAAGCGTGTGCCCGAATACAGTGCACCTTGCTGGGCCACAGCAGGTGGCTCCTCCCCCTCTATACTCTGGTTCTCCTGATAGTAGTGATGTGGTAGTAGTGATGTCATCATATTTCATTAGGACTAATCAACAGGTACTAATTAGTTCCAGTCCTTCTTACCTCCACGTGTGCACAAACTACTCTGAAGTCTACATTTTAATCGGTTATTGGTATCACGTCGGTCTTGAAAAGCAGAAAGTTATCGTATCAGTTTGAAAAAAAAGATATGGTGCATCTGTAGTACATATAAACTGCAGTACAAGCTGTTCACTGACTACTCTAAAGTATCCATGTTTAATTTCTATGGTATTGCCCCTTGGTTGCTGTAGTACCTGCAATAACACTATTTGTTAGTGTAGAAGAAGGTTTGATAGGAGGATGACTTACAGTATCTCATCATGAGTTCAGCGGTGCAGTACTGAATGATAATGAAGTATCCATGCAGAATTAGCAGCAGGGAGCAAATCATTATCTTGACTGTATGTTTTATTAATGCTCATCTCATCTGTATCTGTCATTTCACTGCAACATGCTGCATTATTCACTGCAGTAAATGGAAGGTGTTTCCTAATTGATTGACCTCTCATGTACTGCATTACTGCTGTGTGCGCTGCAGCAACCTGTGAAAGTCCATACATCCATTTCCTCCTAACTTGGGAAAGTCTACCACGGCTATTATTACACCTTGCTTCCACCCCCCCCAGGAACACTTCACGCCGGAATGCAAATTCAAGGAGTCGGTGTTCGAGAACTACTACGTGACTTACTCCTCCATGATATACCGCCAGCAGCAGTCGGGCAGGGGCTGGTACCTCGGTCTGAACAAGGAGGGGGAGATCATGAAGGGCAACCACGTGAAGAAGAACAAGCCGGCGGCCCACTTCCTTCCCAAACCTCTGAAAGGTGAGTTACTGGTACCGCTTGTGGTACCAAAACTTACTATTTGGTAAATAGCAAAGTCATATTTTGCATATGCAAAGTAGAGCCTCCATGGTCATTTATTCGTATTTTAAAACAAAGAAAATCACTGAAATTGGCACACTTGGTATAAATCTAACCTAAACCTAACAGTAATCATAACCCTCACCCTGGGGTCTAAAATCTTTACAGTCAAAAGAGCCGTTTTGCCCCCTCGCCCACTAAAGGAACGCAGTCTGGAGCCACAAAACATAACAGCTTATAAACTTTTAAAAGTCTTCATCTTTTTGTAATTTGAGCTGTTCCACCAACACAAGAAACAAACACAAGCGCAGTGGTTTGTGTAACGGACACCAACTAGATAGATAGATAGATAGATAGATAGATAGATAGATAGATAGATAGATAGATAGATAGATAGATAGATAGAGATAGATAGATAGATAGATATAGATAGATAGATAGATAGATAGATAGATAGATAGATAGATAGATAGATAGATAGATAGATAGATAGATAGATAGATAGATAGATAGAGATAGATAGATAGATAGATAGATAGATAGATAGATATAGATAGATAGATAGATAGATAGATAGATAGATAGATAGATAGATAGAGATAGATAGATAGATAGATAGATAGATAGATAGATAGATCGGACAGGAGCTACGACTAGACAAGTTGATTTATTTGCACAGTCCTTCTCTGTTAGCAACAGTCAAGGGACCTTCTCAACCTACATAACACACTTCCGGCCTTCAAAATAAGAGCTGTTTCGGCTATATGCTGTTTTACCTGTGTTCACATAAAAAATAGCTTCCACCCACATTGAGACAGCAAACAAAGTATCCTACTTTCCCAACTATTCCAGTTGAATGCTTGATATTTATACACTGCTTGTAAATAACCCTGTAAGAAATTCATGGTAAAGTTGATCGAAAGTTCATATCATGAAACAGTTCAGGCTTTTCATCCAAAAAAAACTCCGGGTAGCATCCTCACTTAAAGCATACAAACTTTTATGACCCCTGCCTCTTAAAAGCATCGAGAATTGGAACCAGAATCGTTTAATGCAAACCACGCCCAACCCTGCGTCTAACCCTACAACCTAAAGCTAACTTAATGCTAACAATACATGTAGAGTACAGTAGTTAGTGAGGTCAACGCTTTGTCATCGTGAACTTTGGAGGATCTCTCATTAGGAACCCATGCCATCCCCCCCCCCGATCGATCGGCGATCTGAAGCATTGAAGTGTGACAAATATGCAAAACAAGAAATGAGGAAGGGAGCAAACACCCCCGTAGATGTGCATAGTGCATAGAAGAAGAAGAGGAAACAAAATAAAGATAAACGAATGAAGATCAAGATAAAGAAAGAAATAAGAAATTAATCATAAATCAATTTAAATAAAAAGTAAAAAAAAAAATCTAACAAAGGCAGCAGTGTGCACCAGGAAAAATAAATAACTAGAAGTTAACAAATACCAGAGTGAAAAAGTGACAAATATTGTATAACGTATAAATAAATACAGAGGAATGAAGAAATATGAATGATTTATGAATGAAATGCATTGCCACATATTGTTGAAGTGATATTCAATCATCAACATTCCTGTTAGTGAGGGAAACGAGCAAAGAGAAAAGCAGCTAATAAAGATTCAGTGGCCGTCGTGATGTTGCAGACGTCCGATTTATTAAGAAAAGGCGTCTGAATGGCCACTGGCATCTCCTCCAGCTAGTCGTTATTTATTTCACTCCTCTTCCTCTGCTCCCACTACTTTCAGGGTTTAGAATAAAGCAGGTGCTGCTCCTTCTGCTTCGTAACTTAGCATTGATCTCAACTACCGTTTTGGAATATAACGTAATCGTCATTACGGAAGAAGATGTAGGACGTTTGAAGTTGTAGAGTAGATATTTTTTACAGTGCAATAATGTTTTGGAAATGAACAGCAGCAGTGGTGTTGCCACCATGACATCCTTGCATCACTAACAAGACTTCCTTCCAGTCATCCTTTGACGCATGTGTTTGCACAGAGTGCTGTCTGCATTGCCGCTCGAACCACAAAATAAATAAATAAATAAATGCTGGGCTAAGTGAAGTGCGGGAAGGTTGCTGTTTCTCCCTCTGGGACGAACATCAAATAGCATTCCAGGCAGGAGGATGTTGACAACATCCTGAAACCAAAACCTGCGGACTTCAGATTACGGTGATTTTGTGTCAAAGTGGCTGCTGAGATGCAAATTGGGCCAAATGCTGCAAACACAGCAGAGCCTGAGCACACGCAAGACTGAATTTCTAATGCCCACGCTGTGAATATAGGATTTGTTTTTAAGTGCAGCGCCAACTTGATCTGCTGTGACGTCTTGATTCAGCATTTTGTGGGAAGGAAGGCGGACCCTGCAGGACCCTTTCTATGCCCATCACTGTGCTTTCCACAAACAACACATTCTATGAATTCTAAGGAGCTTGCTTTTGTTTGTTCCTTAGTCGTCCCACGGTGGATAAATGCATGCTTCTACTCTACCCCAGTATGGTACCAGCACAGCTCTCACAGCGTTTAGGGTTCGTGGAAGTTGGATGTTACAGTCTGTAAAGGTTAGTTTAAGGTTATGGGTTCAGGTCAGGTGAGGGTGAGGGTCGGCTTAGTTTAGTCCCGGGTTGGGGGTTGAGTGTATCGTAGGGTTTTGGTTGGGTTTGGGTTGGAGATTTTGGTGGCAGGTTAGGGTTAGTATATGTTTAGGGTAATGTTTTAATGTTAGTGGAGATTTAGGAGTTAGGGTTTGAGGTGGGGGAGGATTTTGTGAGGAGTGTTGGGTTAGGGTGACTGTTGTTTAAGGTAATGTTTTGGTAGTGTAGATTTAGGACTTAGGGTAAAGGTTAGGGGAGGGAATCACTAGGGTTAGGGTTTGGGGTGTTGAGTGAGGGTTTCTTTTAGCGGCTTAGGGGTAGTGTGGGATTTGAAGAGGTTAGTGAGGGTTGAGGTTAGCATATATTTTTCTCAGAGTTTGGGTTGGGGTAGTGTGTTAAGGTTGGGGAGTAAAGGTAAAGGTGGGCAACAATTAGTGTATGGTTACTGTGAGGGTTGGGCAATGGGGTTAGATAGTTCGGGTTAGGATTCAGATTGGGGTCTTGGGTAGGTTGGGCGTGGCTGAGGGGTTGTGGTTCGGGTTTGGGGCGTTGTGTTGTGCTCGGGGAGGGTTTGACAATGATTTGGGGTTATGGCTACTTCCTACTAAACTCCAGTGAACACACTGATCACAGCTGTTAGTCCTGAGTTTCTTTCTGATCTGCATTCCTCTCCTCCTGGCACAGTGGCGATGTACAGAGAGCCATCCCTCCACGACCTAACAGAGTTCTCCCGCTCCGGCAGCGGCACGCCCACCAAGAGCCGGAGCGCCTCGGCGATGCTGAATGGCGGCAAAGCTGTGAGCCAGAACGAGTCAACGTAGCCCCGCCTTTGGGACTGAACCTTGAAACCTTACCTCCAGCAGAGCGTGAATCCAAGCAGACCCTCTCTTGTATCAGCGGTTCAGCACTTGCTGCAACATACCAAACATTAACACCTAGAAAGCATCAATAACCATCATTGAAAATCACACACATGCATTTATCATGGATGACAGCATTATTAGCAAGAAACTTCATGAACCATTCTGGACATTTAGTCTCTTTTGGGCTCATGTATGATCTATTTAATCACCAGTTCTTTTGTCCTTTGCAGTTATATTCCTGTGCACAGCAACATTACTGAGGTCATGTAGACATCGAGCACTTGTGCGTCCGTCAGACAGCGACAGGAAGCGAGTGGGCATTCAGGGCAACCAGGGGTACAGTACAAGCTCTGGTCTGTGTCTCATCCATGCTTGTGTGAATACAAAGCCTATAAACTCCCTGGCGTGGCCCGAGGCCCGGCCAGACCGTAGCTCTCCTTGCGTCCTTGTGCACACGTTCAGAGCCTGAGCTCTGTAGCACGCTAGCACGGGGAAATCCAGCCTATGTTCAGCTGACCTGACATGTCGGGTCTCAGTGTGGTGGCAGAGACGCCACAGCTGCCCTTTTTTCCTGCTAATTTCACAATTAGCCGAGAAGGTTTTATCCGTTGCATCTACCGGTTTGTGCTCTTGCCCTCTTGTTCTCCGAGCCTCGCCATTCTTCGTATTATTTGTTGCACCGTTGAAAAAGGTTCCAGCAAACCAAAGACTGAACGAAAGAGTGTCCCTTTAAGTCGACGAAGCCGGTATGAAGGCAAAGCAGGATTTTTTTTGTGTATATTTTTCCTAAATTTTGGACTAATGCAAACAAGAGGAAGTGATGTCATTCACATTGGAGGGTTGTTTTCTGAGGTACAAAACTTTTTGTACCTGTTTCCCCACACCCTTCTTGTTCTGTCACAACATCTGTCTCTTGTCCTCGTGATCTGTTTCCTCCCCCCGTGCTCGTGTCATAAGCTTCCCGTCATCCTTTTTCCCCAACTTCATTGACTGCCCATAGAAATATGGCGCCGGCCCCCCTTCCCAGGATTGTTATGTGTTTGAGTAACTTATTGTGGTGATGATATTTTCTATATTTAAAAAAAAAGAATACTGTGGACTTTTAGGTGGCTTAACATTTTGTAGGGACATGTCCTATTTGTAACATTAAAACAAAAAAAACTATAAAAAAGGGGCGGGGCGGGGCGGGGCAGGGCGGGGTTCATCTTCCCTTTCTTGCACAGGCCATGTACAAACAACCATGTACAAAAAAGGACCCTTTTGTGTCCCTTCAAGCTCCATATGACGTCTTTCTGGTACATGCTTTTTTTGCAGGACTTTCTGTTCCTGGGTTCCCTGGGGAGGTGGTTTGTATCGTTGCATGGAAGTACGCAGGAAATTCTGGTCTAGAGCTGCATGATGTAGGCTACATGTACTTAACCCACGTTGGATCATGTGTTCCAAGCCACCAGGAGAAGCTTCTAAACAACATGATGCAGGCAAGACATCCAAGCTGCCTGATGACTTCCAGTTGTTTCTTATTTGTTGTATACACAAAAAATGCACTGAATAAAATGTTTATATTAAGATATACTTTTAAAATGTGTCAGAGTTTCTTATTTGATTGGCAATCTGTGGCGGATTTGGCATTGCGTATATTCCATATAGTCACACCATTCAGAGTACAGTAACCCCTGGCTTATCGCATTTCATTGGTCCCAGACCCGACTGTGTTAGGAGGAAGTTACATTACATGACCTTTCACACCGCGTGGAGACTGGCTGCTGAGCCAGCAGAGCCAAGCCAACATGCCACAACCGAGACGGACGTGCCACGGCCGAGATCAAGTGGAAAAAAGGCTCCCCTCTCATTCGATGTGGAAGTGGTACCTTTTTGGCTTCTTTGTCTTTCTTCCCCACTACGTTTGAAACACTAAGTTTAGAATAAGTAAATTAGAGAGGTTGACAGGTTTAGCTCGGTAGTGTCACGATACGTTGAAGCTGTCGGCAGGTTGACCCCCAGGGTGCAGAGAGAAGGCGGCAAAGTGCAAAAATAAAAGTAATTTTATTGCACAGGACAAGGAAAAACTAAAAGTGACAGAGGAAAAACTCTGTGGGAAAAATAATACAAAATATAAACAGGTAGGTGACAGCACGGGAAAGTCAACGATGAAAATGACAACAACAATGAACCAGCGCCGCGCATACGACGGCGTTGGTCTTTTAACTGTCACTGATTAGCATTGACCGCAGCTGTGCGGCCACCAGGCGTGGAGTGGCAGTTTCTTCCGCCACCCCGGAAGCATCGCTTGCCAGAATAATGGCGCAGGACAGGAAGTACACGCTCCTGTCCTGCGAAGCGTGACAGGTAGCTTGCTTTACTAGCGGCAGCTGTTTGTTATGTCCTTGCAGTGACCTCATGGCCTGCGCTATGTGATGTAATCAATAATACATGGTAAATGGTCTTTCACTTGTACAGTGTAGCGCTTTTCCACCTCCAAGGCACTCAAAGCACTTGACACTGCTAGCACATTTACCTACTGATGACGCAGCCTCAGGAGCAACTGGAGGTTCAGTATCTCCTTGCCCAAGGATGCTTCGACACAATCACAGGGAGGACGCAGGATTAAAGCTGCAACCTTCAGGTTGGCAGACAACCACTCTACCACCTGTGCCATCCCATGATGGCAGCGTAAAAGTGACTATAGGGGTGTTATTTCATGTCTACAGGGCTCTAATAATGTTCAAAAGCGTATGTAAAAAGTCATTAACAGGTTTTCTTTATGCTCTAACTATGAACACATTCTGTTTATTAATATTCACCCTACTTCGCATAAATTCACTTATTGCGGTTGGGGTCTGTAACTACTTGTCATAAATAAGGGACGACTATATTTGCATTTTAGTTAATTTTGCCATTTATATGCTTGAAAATGATTGATTTAGGCCAAACATTTGTCACGTTTGCCTGAAAATGTTTTCTTTGTAATGATAGGCCAAAGCCAGGCATGAAGCAGCAATGACTTATTAAATATATTTTGAAGAGCCGTGACAGAGTGAAGCTGTGACCTTGGAAGAGTGATGTGGTGGGGGTGACTGCATTCAGCAACAGTAACTTAAGCAGGCATCGAACAAATACAATTGCTTTTTCTTTGCTTTACACCTCTTCCAAAAAAGACCATCCTATTACGCAAGGATGACTTTTGAATGCGTCCCTAAAGTCAGTTTATGAGCACCAAATGTGATAAATCGATCATCTCCTTCACTTGTTGGCTCCACCTTTGAGAGAAGAAGCTCTCAAACGGTCACTTTATGATGATTTCATGACTTCATCGAGGAAAAAAAACTCCCTTGCCAGGCTTCACTACACATCTTAAAATAAGGCCTGTTTGTGTCATCCTGTCCCACTTCGTTCAATGTGATATAAATTACATTGTCAAGTGCAGAGTTGAAGTGCATATGTCCAAAGCAGCACACAATAGCACAGCTTTGTTGCTTAGCATGAAAGCTAAGCTCCAAACGCATCATCACTTACTTTGGTCGTGTTTGGGTTCTACTATGGCATAGAATAGTACTATGGCAATTTCTTTTTTTTTTTTACAACCCTTCATTAACAGGAACGCATTGTGTTTGACTTGAGAGGTGCCACCATTTGGCCTTTGTCGCAAAGCCAAGTGGAATATCACTCGTTCAAAGTTACTCACCTCTTTCCACCACATCGCAACTCGTCTCCAAGCAACAGCACCACTCATCGCCACTCGTGTGATCATTAAGAGAGAATTACACTTGAGTGCAATTAGGTTGCAATTAGGTGACTAGCTCGTTGCAAAGACGAGGTGGCAACGGGAGGATGGCGTGGCATCGGGTTTTGTTGATAAGGTCAGCTTGTCACGGCAACGAATACTTTGGCCTAATTGGAGGTTTTGTCCATGATGAGTCTCCTCAGGTGGACGCCCACATTCCATGTGAGAGACGATGAGGGTGAAAGGGTAAAAGGTGCCAAAATGGGATGCAGAAACAAAGCAGTGGAGGAAAAGTAGCAAAGAGTATGGAGGAGTATCTGATATCTTAAAAAGAGAAGTGGTTCAAGATTCAAGAGAGTTTTATTGTCATATGCATAGTAAAACAGCAGTTCTACTATGCAATGAAATTCTTATTCTGTTCATTCTCCCAAGAAAAGAAAGAAAACACAAGAAAGAATAAGAACATAAGAAACATAAATACCAATAAATTAAGCAACAACAACAACAGAAGAGACATTAATACAAATAAATAAATAAATAAAGTGCTATGAGTGTGTGCGTGTGTTGCGTGCGGCGTGTGTGAGTGCTTCGTTGAGAAAAGAGAAAGAAAGAGAAGTGGTTGACGGTCGTTTGGCTACTTTTGCTGACACAAACAAACATCAAAGCAAAGCTAATAAGAAATGAACCAATAGCTTCCCCTCCTCATCCTCAGAGGATGCGAGGCAGAGGGGGCATCAATTTAGTCTTCTGAGACTGCCTCATTACGCCCATCGCCAGCAGAGACAGGAGAACTAATAGGCCGCTGTAATATCGGCCCTGATATGAGCTACTTCATCCTTCATGTACTTTGACATCTCCCTACTCCCTTCATTTCCTTTGTGCTCGTCTCTACACTGCATTCATTAGGCTGAGACAGTCCAATTCATTACAAAGGCTGCCTGCTTCAAAAATAGCCTATTTTCAGTCATGTGGCATCTCTGTGTTTACCCGCTTCTCTCATGGCTACCTGCCAAACACCCACCCAAAAGCCAACCCTGATCCTGAAACCTCACACTAACCCTTGCGCTAACCCTAACTGTAGCCCTAACCCTAACGCTAACCCTAACTGTAGCCCTAACCCTAGCGCTAACCCTAACTGTAGCCCTAACCCTAACGCTAACCCTAACTGTAGCCCTAACCCTAGCGCTAACCCTAACTGTAGCCCTAACCCTAACGCTAACCCTAACTGTAGCCCTAACCCTAGCGCTAACCCTAACTGTAGCCCTAACCCTAACGCTAACCCTAACTGTAGCCCTAACCCTAGCTCTAACCCTAACTGTAGCCCTAACCCTAACTATAGCCCTAACACTAACTGTAGCCCTAACCCTAGCCCTAACTCTAACCCTCGCCCCAATCCTAACCCTGGCCCTAACCTTAACCAAAATCCTACCCTAGTCTAGCCCTAGCACCGTAAGTCTAGCCCCAGCTGTAACCCAAATTCAGTATCTCCTGAAGCTCCTCACAGCACTTGTATTCCTTTATACAGACGTCACTCTACTTTTTATATTGAAATCAAAGATGGCGCCCTCCGTGGCAGACGTCTCTGTGACACTCTCCCGTTTTTTTCTATTTTTTGCTATTTTTTTGTTCATTTTGGACATTCAACACACTCAAGCAGTACATTACAACAGAGAGACACTTTTGAACATCGGCAGGGTTCACCATGAACTTTCATTTAGCCTCTCAGACTTTGGCTTTCTTCTGCGCCGGGAGAACGCAGCAGTCTGCGGGCCTGGTGAGCTGAATACCCGGCGAGCAAAGCATCTGAGGCGTAAACGAGGCAAGCCACCGCGAGACTAGGCCACCGCTACCAAGCCTGCTGCTAGCCAACGTCCGCTCTCTTGAAAACAAGATGGACGAACTAAGAGCAAGGATTACAGCTCAACGTGAGATCAGGGAATGCTGTGTCCTCACCTTCACAGAAACCTGGCTGACGGAGGATATACCGGACTCGGCGATCCAGTTGGAAACATTTGCTGCTTACCGGGGAGATCGGACTTTAGCGTCTGGTAAACACAGAGGTGGCGGCGTCTGTGTTTATGTAAACAAACGGTGGTGCACAGACGTACAGACGATGGAAAAGCACTGCTCGCAGGACATTGAGCTGCTGATGGTGAAATGCAGACCTTTTTATTTGCCTCGTGAGTTTAGCGCTGTGTATTTAACTGCTGTTTACATCCCACCACGAGCTAACACCGCTAACGCACTGGGCCTCCTGCATGACATCATCAATAAACACGAGACCAAACACCCGGACGCTGTATTTGATATATCTGGCGATTTCAAGCACTGTAACCTCAGGACTGTCCTCCCCAAATATTACCAGCATGTGAGCTTTCCCACAAGGGAAAATAACATCCTGGACCAAGTCTACAGCAACATGAAAGGTGCTTTGAAGGCTGTTCCAAGACCCCACTTTGGAAAGGCCGACCACATCTCCATATTCCTTTATCCAACGTACAGACAACTTCTTAAACAAGCTCCCCCTGTAAGTACAGCAGTTAAAGTGTGGAATGAAGAATGTATGTATGTATGTATTGTACTTTATTTATCCCACAGCGGGGAAATTTACTTGTTACAGCAGCAAGCAAGCAAGATACGCAAGTAAAGAGTACAGTGTAAAGAATGCATAGTGACTACAACATGGTTCAGGTGGTGCAGGTGTTGTAGAGCCTGACAGCGGTCGGTATGAAGGACCTGCGGAACCTCTCCTTCTTACACCGTGGGTGTAACAGTCTGCCGCTGAAGGAGCTGCCCAGGGAAACAAAAGTGTCATGTAGCGGGTGAGAGGTGTTGTCCATGATGGATGTCAGCTTAGCCAACATCCTTCTCTCCCCCACTTCCTCCACGGAGTCCAGAGGACCGTCCAGGACAGAGCTCGCTCTCCTGATCAGTCTATTGATCCTGCTCCTGTCCCTGTCCGTGCTGCCCCCTCTCCAGCAGCCCACAGCATAGAAGATGGCTGAGGCCACCACAGAGTCATAAAAGGTCCGTAAAAGAGTCCTGCACACACCAAAGGACCTCAGTCTACTCAGCAGGTGGAGGCGACTCTGGCCCTTCTTGTAGAGGGCGTGGGTGTTGACGGACCAGTCCAGCTTGTTGTTAAGGTGAACACCCAGGAATTTGTAGCTGTCTACCAACTCTATGTCCGCTCCCTGGATGTTCACCGGTGTAAAGTGAGATGTTTTTCTCTGGAAGTTAATGATCATCTCCTTTGTCTTGAGGGTGTTGAGTTGCAGCTGGTTAAGCTCACTCCAGCTGACAAAGTCCCTGATGACCGTCCTGTATTCCAGATCATTCCCCTCTGAAACACAACCTACAATGGCTGTGTCATCGGAGAACTTCTGGATGTGACACTGTGTGGAGTTGTGTGTGAAGTCCGAGGTGTAGAGGGTGAAGAGGAAAGGGGAGAGCACCGTACCCTGAGGGTCACCTGTGCTGCAGAGTACCATGTCAGACACACAGTGACGGAGCCTCACATACTGTGGTCTGTTGGTGAGGTAGTCTATAACCCATGCAGTCAGGTGTTGGTCTACTCCCACACTCTCCATCTTCACTCTGAGTAGTGACGGCTGGATGGTGTTGAAGGCACTGGAGAAGTCAAAAAACATGACCCTCACAGCACTCCTGCTGTCCTCCAGGTGTAGTAGTGATCTGTGCAGCAGGTAGATCGCTGCGTTGTCAACTCCGATCCGAGGCCGGTAAGCAAACTGCAGGGGGTCCAGCTGAGTGCCCACCAGGGGTTGCAGGTGCTGCAGGATAATCCTCTCCATGGGTGAGAGGTCAGGGCAACAGGCCTGAAGTGGTTAGGCTCCTTGGGACGCGGTGTCTTTGGGATCGGGACCACACAGGAGGTCTTCCACAGGGCCGGGACTTTCTCCAGCCTCAGGCTGAGATTGAACAAGTGTCTGAGAACTCCACAGAGCTGGTCAGCACAGTCCTTGAGGATTCTAGGGCTGATGCCGTCCGGTCCCGGGGCCTTCCTTGCCTTGATCTTCCTCAGCTGACTTCTCACCTGATCATCAGTTATGGAGAGAGGAGTAGAGGATGGCTGGGATGGGGATGTGGGGGTGAAGAGTGGTGAGTTGGTAGGGGAGGAAGGGAGGGCAGACTCAAATCTGTTAAAAAACAGATTGAGTTCATCTGCCCAGATCTTGTCCCCACTGGCTTGGTCTCTCCCCACTCCTTTACCATGGCCTGTGATGGTCTGCAGGCCTCTCCAGACTTCCCTGGCATTATTCTCCTCCAGCCGCTTCTCCAGTTTCCTCCTGTAGCAGTCCTTCCCCTTCCTGATCTTGTGCCGGAGTTCCCTCTGGACTCTGCACAGCTCCTCCTTGTCCCCCGAGTTGAAGACCCTCTTCTTCTTGTTCAGCAGGGCCTTAATCTCAGAGGTCACCCAGTCTGTTGTCTGGAAGCAGTCTCTGAGCCTAGCACTGCTCTCCTCAGACCACTGCTTCACAGGCCTCTTCACAGGGGGTTGTCTATTCACTACTGGAGTGTAGTCTGTGACGAGATGGACGAGGTTGTGATCAGAACGACCCAGCGGGAGGAGGGAGGATGAGGTGTATGCATCCTTGATGTTTGCATACAGGAGGTCCAAAGTTTTATTGTCTCTAGTGTGGCATCTGACATACTGGGTGAAGGTGGGAAGAGCAGAGGACAGGGAAGCATGTTTGAAGTCACCGGAGATGAGGAGGAGGGATTGGGGGTGCTGGTTCTGGTGTGGATCTGCTCTATAGCTGCAGTGCTGAGGGGGGGATGTACACAGTCATAGCAATAACATGTGAAAACTCCCTCGGAAGGTAGTACGGCCGCATGCTAACCGCTAACAGTTCCACGTCTCTGGTGCACAGTTGCTCCTTGACACAGATGTGTCCCGGGTGGCACCATCTGTCATTCACAAACACAGCGATTCCCCCTCCCTTCTTCTTACCGCTCTCCATTGCATTCCTGTCCGCTCGTACCAGCTGGAATCCATCCATTGTGACGTGTGAATCCGGAGAAAGTTCACTCAGCCACGTCTCCGTGAAGCACATGAGGCTGCATTCCCAGTACTCCCTCTGCAGTCGGGTCAGCGCTGTTAGCTCTTCCATCTTGTTGGGGAGAGATCTTACGTTCCCCATGATGACAGACGGTAGACATGGCTTGTACCGTCTTTTCCGCTTCTTGCACTTCACTCCCGACCTGCATTCTCTTCTGCTCCTCCGCAGCTCCTTGGGGATCTCCAGCCTCTCCGCGCAGAGAGGGGGTGTGTGGCACAGGGCTAACAGCTGAAACTGATCAAGTACTTCAGGACTGCTTTGGCTGCACAAACTGGGATGTGTTTAAAACTGCAGTGGGGAAGGAAGATTGTACTGTTGATTTGAATGAATATGCTTCTGCTGTTACTGGCTGCATTAGCACATGCATAGAGACTGTTACCACCACCAAGTATTACAGAAAATACCCCAATCAAAAACCCTGGATGAACTGTGATGTAAGGGCTAAGCTACGTGCTCGTTCAACTGCATTTGTCATGGGCACCGCTGAGGACTACAAAAAGGCCAGATATGACCTGAGGAGGTCCATACGAGAGGCCAAAAGACAGTACAGACAGAAGCTGGAGGGCTACTATTCCACCTCAGACCCTCGGCGCATGTGGGCGGGGCTCCAGCACATCACAGACTATCGACAGCGGAGTAGCGTAGCCACGTCCAGCCAAACCACACTTCCAGATGAGCTGAATGAGTTCTATGCCCGCTTTGACACCCAAACTCCTGATGAGCAGAGAGGGTGGCTGGACTTGGGGAGCACACAGGACTCACCTCTCATGGTGACATCAGCTGATGTGCACAGGGTTCTGAACAAAACAAACCCACGAAAAGCAGCAGGCCCAGACAACATCTCAGGACGTGCACTTTGAGTTTGCTCATCAGAGCTAGCTGATGTGCTTGCTGACATATTTAACCTGTCGCTTGCACAAGCATCTGTACCGACCTGCTTTAAGTCCACCACCATAGTGCCCGTACCCAAGAAGAGCAACGTGACCTGCTTGAATGACTATCACCCTATAGCACTCACTCCTATTGTTATGAAGTGCTTTGAAAGATTAGTCATGACCCACATCAAAAAGAGCATCCCGGCCACTGTGGACCCTCTACAGTTTGCATATCGCCAGAACCGGTCCACGGATGATGCAGTCAACACCGCCATCCACAAAGCCCTTTCGCACCTACAGGGCCAGGACACATATGTCAGAATGCTATTTATAGACTATAGCTCTGCTTTTAATACAGTCTGCCCCCACAAACTCACAAATAAGCGCCTCACACTTGGCCTGTCACCCTCCCTCTGTAACTGGGTGTTTAACTTTTTAACAGGCAGGCCCCAGTCAGTCAAAGTCCGCAATCGCACATCCAGCTCAAGAATTGTGATCACTGGGACCCCACAGGGGTGTGTGCTGAGTCCGCTCCTCTACACGCTCTTCACCTACGATTGCGTGGCCTCCCAGAACAACACCAGCATCATTAAATTTGCGAATGACACTACAGTCATCGGCCTGATCACTGGTGGTGTTGAAACATCATACAGAAGAGAGGTGGCAGACCTCATAGCTTGGTGTCATGATAACAATCTCCTTCTCAATACAGATAAGACTAAAGAGATGATCATTGACCCAAGAACAAGGGAAAAGGAGCCGCATAGACCCCTGTTTATTGATGAGACTGAGGTGGAGAGGGTGAAAACCTTCAAGTTCCTTGGCACACACATCAGCGAGGACCTCACCTGGTCTCACAACACCCAACAAATTCTGAAGAAGTCCCAAAGGAGACTGTACTTCCTGAGAAGACTGAGGAAATTTGGCATGCCCACCACAATCCTGAGTTGCTTCTACAGATGCACTATGGAAAGTGTCCTTACCGCCTCCATCACTGTTTGGTACGGTAACTGTACAACACGTGATAGGAAGGCACTCCAGCGGGTGATCAAGACCTCACAGAACATGGTTGGGGCAGCCCTCCCCTCACTGCAAGACATTTATAAAACTAGAGTCCTACGAAGAACACACAACCTCATCAAGGACAGCACACATCCACAACACTCATTATTCACACTCCTACCGTCAGGCAGACGCTACAGGAGTTTGAAGTCCAGGACCACAAGGCTGGCAAACAGCTTTTACCCACAGGCCATCAGGCTTCTCAACAAAGCACTCACACACGCCGCACGCAACACACGCACACACTCATAGCACTTTATTTATTGATTGATTTATTTATTTGTATTATTTATTTGTATTAATGTCTCTTCTGTTGTTGTTGCTTAATTTATTGGTATTTATGTTTCTTATGTTCTTATTCTTTCTTATGTTTTCTTTCTTTTCTTGGGAGAATGAACAGAATAAGAATTTCATTGCTTAGTATAACTGCCTGTTTTACTGTGCATATGACAATAAAACTCTTGAATCTATATTTACAACCTTAAGGGTTCCACTTTCTTTTTTTTCAGTAGAATTGTCACCAGAGATTTCTTTTACAGAAATTAATTTGCATGTCAAGAAGTCAGGGTAAGAAAAAAACTCCAAACGATCTAACACGATGTGCTGCGTTACGTACAAACCTTGAAGAAAATGAAAGCCAAGTTGAAATAAGAAGATGATATGAATTTCTTTTCATGGAATGTCTTATGCTGACACCTGCAATGAGGGACACTTTGTATGTGGTGTAACACATGACGTCTCAACTGCTTTTTATTTTCATCAATGTAAGTCCTCTAACACAACCTACCTTCCATCATGACACCCCCCCAATGGCACCAAGGCGGTACGCAACAGATGACCCTGAGCACAGACACATCCATCTGCTTATCAGCATCAGCGCCATGCCTGAAAGACACAGCGAGACAGACTGTCCACAGGACGGATAATAGTCACCACAAATAGCAGCATTAATGCACTGGTGGTCCACACATGACTTATTTACATCCCCTTCATGTGTCAGACGACAACACACACCTTTTTCCCTTTTCTGTGCCTTCTGAAGATATAAAAGCAGACAAAAAAGAGGCAGGTAATGAATGTACGTAATGGGACGCACCCATTCCACCTATTCAAACACCTCCAAAAGCTCCAACAAGGTTTAGTGGTTTTCTATCCGTGCTGTGAGCGTGTAGTAACATTCATATTCATCATAACATGTCATACTTGTAGTATTTTGGGAACATCCTTCCTGGGTGCTTTAGCTGTTTTTATATCTTTAGAAGGCACAGCGAAGAGGATGACGTTTGTTCATGGGTCACGTCAGGATTGTGGATGATGGGCAACATTCCACCAAAGTGTACTTTTCCTTGAAACATTCTGCAGTGTACGTGAATAAATGCAGTATTGTTCGGAGCTGGGGCTATCACGCAGCACAACAGAGGAAGCTGAAGTGCTTTCACTTCCATTGTGAGGTCCAGGTCACGTTTGCTCCAAAGCAGCAAACGTGTCAGCATGCATCAAACCCGTCATCCACTTTGATACTGCAAGTTCACACAACAAGCACATGAGTGTGGGGTCATGCACCTGTCTACATCAGCCACCAGAAGAAGACACATTGTCCACGTGCATTAGCTACATCCCTAAAATACATGGGGGGGGGACAATATAGAAAACTGGATTTGCAAAGACATCAATAGCCTGGCATTAAGTTTCAAAGGTGTACCTAATATTGTGGCTGGTGGCTGTATATTAGGGCTGCATAATAATTACCAGATTGATAATTACCGGACTGATATCAGAGAATTATGACATCATACCGATAAATCCAATAACATTAAAAATAGCTCAGATAACCAATGATTTAAAAAAATGCTCCAATGAGGCAAGATTACCCGTGCTGTGTGGGTGAGCAAAGCAGGCGCTCCTTTTTTCTCCTGACTGTGACGTTAATGACCTGTCGTAACTTCTCCTGAGCCCACTCGTAAACAAACATTCACTTTAAGAGGGAAAAGGCTTGCCAGAGACCTCCGTGGCGTCACTCCGGCCGCTCGGAGCATGTGCCTGAATACAGTAGACCTTGCTGGGCCACAGCAGGTGGCTCATATTTCATTAGGACTATCAACAGGTACTAATTAGTTCAAGTCCTTCTTACCTCCACATGTGCACAAACTACACTTCCATCTAAATAAAAAAAAGTAGATATGGTAGATATCGGTTATCTGGACCATATCGATCTTGAGAAGCACAAAGTTGTCGTATTGGTTTGAACAAAAGGTATGGTGCATGTGTAGCATACATGGTAATATGTGACTGGTTGCTAACTTGCTTAACCAGCTTCTGGTGTTTGACATTTCTAATTGGGAGACTACAGACTAGTCTTAGGGCCACATCGAAAAAACAAAGAAAATCACAGATTTTGACAATAAAGTCTTAAATTTATGAGGAAAACAAAGTCATACATTTAAGAGAAAAAAGGTCATAAATTGACAAGAAAAAAAGTTGTAATATTATGAGAATAAAATCATAAATTTGTCATAAATTTACAAGAATAAATTTACAAGAAAATATTGCAGTGTTATGAGAATAAAGTTGTAAATGGGTTAGCATCATTTCACTTTAAAGTCGGGAATTTACGGCTTTATCTCAGATTGTTGTTGTTTTTCAGTGTGGCCCTGATACTCTGCAGTGATGTAGCATCATTTAGCTACAGTAAGTGCTAATCCACCCGTGGCATCATTATGCAACAGAATGCCACTTCAATACCCTCCCATCTTCTGTTGTGTTGATTCCAACTGGAATAGTTTCATTGCAGTAGCCAAGTGTTTCCCTCTGGACTGGAGGAACCTGTCCTTTTCCCCAACCATCCTCATCCTACCGAGCCTAGACAGCAACAGCAACAACAATCTCACTCTTGCCTCTCAGAAACACGCCTTCGGCTCACCTGCTGTGTCGCATGTCTTGTCCGTGTGCAGGGAGGGAATCCCAGCTCTGGCCTGTGGTTGCGGTGGATGAGGTCAGGCGTTACGTAATGAGGAGAGAAGGCAGCAGACAAGCTGCACTCACCTCTGTCAGCTTGCAAGGGAGCAATAAGGCGGGCAGGCGTATCCATTATTCATCAAGCTTCTGCAGCGTGAAGGCATCCTCCCCTCCCGCTGAGCTACAGTGCTGAAGACAGCTTCAGGCTAAACGACAACTTCAGGGAAAACATTTTGCCTCCAGTTTTCATCCGGCAGCCTCATGCCCTCTCTGGAGCAAGACGTAGAACATATTTCATCATCACCACGAGAGAAAATACAAGAGTTATCAAGATAACAGTACTCACTTTTCATTGTGACACTTTCAGTATAAAAGTACACGCAGGATTCACACTTCAAACGTTTTCTCTGCAGTCCTACTTTGATTTGGATCACCTTCAAGCGCTGTGCACTTTGAGTACTTGGTCCTATCTTGCCCTAACGCTAACCCATGTGTGCCAGGGCTCAAACACAGGACCTTCGGAATATTTAATATAATATAATATATAATATAATTGATCTATAATTATAGTCGCTATCATGAGAGTAAAATGAGCGTATACTTATGAAATATGAAATGTTGCATAAGTTGAGCTTGAGCTCAGTGAAGTCTGCCAAGCAGCAAGTGGGTGTGCAAACGCGTGTGACCAGGAAAAGAACAATCTGATCTGGGTTGCTGCCCGTTCGTAATTTTTGGAATGTTGTTGTCTGAGCATTTGGCTGTTGAGCAGAAATTGGTCGTACTACTGTAGTTTTCTTTGTGCGAGTGCAGTACACACCACTTATCTGACATCTCACACAGCTCTCCTCCCTCGCTCTTCCACACGATCACACTCTCACTTTCCCTGCCGTCTCATCCAGTGTGCACTCTTTAGTGTTCCGCCTGCGGCGATGAGCCTCTCTTGTGTTCTCCTCCATCGTCTTTATTGTTGAGAAGTTGTGGAAATTGCTTTTAGCTGACGACTCGTACTCGTACCGTCATTTGCTGGAGATCCACACATGTCAACAGTGAGGTCGGTGGTTAGAGAACAATAGTGGACGGTGGCTTAAAGCCCCATCGAGTGCCGAGCCACGCGGCCCCAACGATGAACCACAATGTCCACATCCTTTCCTCATGTCGCTAAGTGATGTGGAGACAGCGGCCCGAAGAGACGCATGAACCTACCAGAGTGTAAAGTAATTGTAGTCAATGAAGCGTGTTTATCTATCGTTCAGTGTTCTGACTGCCCAACGATACCAACGATACCAACAGCAAGGTAACTCATCAATAATACATACAATTAACAGATGGCTTGACAGGGTTCTACTCACTATGAACACGTTTCCACTGGAAAAAGCAGGTACCGTTTCTCCTACCTTGTCAGCTAAAGTTCCAAGCGTGCTGAGGTGATACTACACGGGTGACGTAAAGCGCTGCACGCTCGCTAACATTTGAGGATACATGGACAGGAGCTGGGAGCGATGTTGTCCCCTGGTAAAGGCAAGCGGGTCTGAGGTGACGGGCCAGACAAAGAGTGGTTCAGACAACCCTATGAAAGAAAACAAAAGGAGAGGCACCTCGCTCAGATGTGGAACACCAGGGCCTCAGCATCCGGGGAGCAATGTGTTTTGGATGGCGGTCGAGGACAGGCACCTGGGTGACCTGGTCTTCTGTGGCCTACTTGGTTCTTGGGACACCAGGACGCCTCCCTGGTGGGATCCCCAGGGCATGACCAGCCGGGAGAAGCCCCTGGGGCAGACCTAGGCCACGCTGGAGGGATTATGTCTCACAGCTGGCCTGGGAACGCCTCGGTGTCCTGGACTTCCCTACTGAGACTGCTAGAGACAAGCGGAAGGAAATGGATGGACGACTAGAAATGACCCAGCTAAAACACATGCTAATGTTATCTGGGCCCTACGTCTATGTCTTTGTCATCTAATAGTCCACAGTCTCCATCCTCCACCTAAGAAGTAAATACTGGAGACCCTCGTTCATTCCCATGGATGCCGTCAGCGCGGTGTGGCCATTGGGTATGAGGCCCGTTATCGGGAAGAAAACATTCCCAAGACAGACGTCTGACAATTCCATGAAGCTTCAGTTGCTTCTTGGTGATTGGGGATATTTTCTAACTGATTCCATTCTGCTTTTTCTTGTGTTTGTCCAAGTTGATTTTGCCTGTCTGTTTTGTTTTCAAGCACAACGCACCACAAAGTCACACTTGTGAAGGTGCTGCCGAATGTTGGCTGGTGCGTTACGTTGGCAGGACCCCCGGCAGCCAAGCACCAGCAGCACTGACATCTGTTTCTGTGACATCATTCAAGTTGGTATCAGGTTTTTCTGCTTTGACTTATGATGACTGATCGCTGTGTTTATCCACGTCATTTGCCATGACAATCCTTGGAAAGTCGGCGTTGCTTTGCTCTTGTTTTCAAATCCAGAGTGTGAGAAAGTGATGCGTTCACAGTGCTGCGCTGTACTGACAAGATGCATATGAATTATGCAAATAGAGTCTGCAGCGCTGTGTAGTACTGTACAGAAGTACACAGCCCTCCTTATAATAATGCTACAAACGGCCCATGACAAGATGCGGAGGGGCAGTGGGGTCGGTCAATCTGGGCAGCCCGTTGCCATGGCAGCAGAGAAGTCGTGGCTGGTGTTGCCGGGGCCGATGGTGGCTCGTGGCAGCTGGTTGGCGAGCAGCTAGCAGATGGAACAACGCAGGTTTCCAAGAACATGCAGGCACTGTCCCTCGCCTACATGTGTCACATCTTTCCCCGTCAGTATCCACGCGTCAGCACGCAAACACACACATTCTCACATAGACAGCAGGCTGCTCTGGTGGGAGGTGATTGGGCCTTAGTGGGCTTTTTAGCCTTTTACGAACAGCTAACACTAACAGATACCAAAGAACAAAAGAACCATTATGTCCTGCATCCATCCATCATCTGCACCTCTTGTCCTCATGGGGAGCTGAAACTAACACTTGGTAGAGTTTGTAACCAAAAAGCCACTCTGGCTTGTGTTTCCAGCATGTCATATGAATAGCAATAAAGAATCCAACATAAAAGCAGAACATGACACAAAAAGTAACCTCTAGCTACTGTAGATTATCGACTGCATCGGCAACAGGAGGAACTCACAAAGTAGTAGTAATAGTAGTAGTAGTAGAAATAACCCTAACCCTAACCCTTTCAAACATGGAACATCATTACAAACAATATATAACATATTTCATGTTACGTTGAACAAATTCACATTTATTACCACATAACACACACAAAACTACCAAAAATTTGGCAAAGTCTAGTACTGATACCGATTCCATATTGGTTCAAATGTGAAAGGTCCACATCCCTAAATATATCTGCTGCACTTCTCCAAAAAACAACTTCAAATTGTGGTTTCCTGCTGCTGCTTGCACACACGCCCGTGCACGTGCACGTGCACTCATGTATGTTCTTCTACAGTAAAGTTGCCGAGCAGAGGAGGCAGCTGAAAACAATAAGCAGAGGATTACAGAACCCACGGCTGTGAACTTTAATAACTTCACAGACCTCTTCTCACCCTGCCTGAGACAAATCTAAACTTAGCTTGGCAGGAAGAGATAGGAAACTTGCAATCTTGCTTACACAAAAAAATGTCTCAGTTTTGGGTTTATTGCATCAAGCAGAGATCACAGATTGCAAAAATCACAGCTGTCAAACTCAAGGTCCGGGGACTGGATTTGGCCTGCCGAAGCATTTTATCCGGCCTGCAAAAACATGGAAGTAATGCACGTCAAAAAGACGATTATGTTAAAACCCATATTTAGAAGGTCATACACAGGTTTTCAGTGTCTTATGGGCTTATTTTTTCTTATTATGTCTACTGTATTTGGTAATAGGAGTGTAAAGGTAACTATGAGGGTGTCATTTCATGTCTAGAGGGCTCTAATCATGTTAGAAAGTGTATTTAGAAGGTTGTAAACAAGTGTTCTATGTCTTATTTTCTCTTATTATGTCTACTATATGTGGTAACAGGAGTGTAAAGGTGACTATAGAGATGTTATTTCATGTCTAGAGGGCTCTAATAATGTTAACAAGTGTATTTAGAAGGTTGTAGTAAAGGTAACAATGGAGATGTTAATTTCATCATTTTATTTTTAATATTATTCTAAAAATGGATATTTTTCATATATCTTTTATATATTTTTTTGTTATTTACATCTTATTATTATTTTTAGTATGAAACAATAAAAAATGAAATCAAAAAGACAATCTTTCTTGCTAAATACATTTGTTATTTTATATTGTGTATTATTTATTAATGAATAATTACTAGTTATTTATCATGAATGATGAAACATGTACTATTATTACAGTATTACAATTATACAAGAATTGTACAATACAATAATACAATAATAGTCACATTTGCGCTTGCAACCTTGGCTTCTTCCAATGTAAGTTTGCTGGTAAAAGAATAGAAAGTAAGAATGATGATAAATATCATGAGGGGATGATACATGAATATGGTTTCACAGTTGCCGGTGGCCCTCTGAAGGGAACCATAGCTGCCATGTGGCCCCCGGTCACCCCTGGTAAAGACAGTAGGAGTCCCATGACAGCACACCATAACACGCCGCTCAGTGCTTTTCCACAAATCTGTCACGAGTCTACAAGAAAATCATGTTTTCTTTGTGCAGTCGCTATGGCGACCGCAATTAAGGTCCGGCGTGATGTGGCACTGCTTCCAATGAGACGGCAGGGCTTGCGTTCGCCGTGCCAGCCGGGCAGTGTTGTGTTGTGCTGCGGGGGTCACGGTGCAGGCTGCCAAGTGATGAGCAGCGTGAGTGATGAAGTGTGACATGGAAATGGAGCAGTCATCATCCACAGCTTTCTTCATGTTGACCTCCTGTGGACGACTGCGCTGCTGAGACACTGTTGGCTCATTGCTGCTAATTACGCTGCTCCATACCTCTGCTTCACTACTCAGCCGCACAAAATATTTCAAAAAGACACGTCGCTCACGCTGGTGGTGTTATTGTGGGACCAAAGGCTGCACGGTAGGCATAAACCATAGACTTGACTAGCCAACTTTTGTGACGTATGATGTCACATTACTCAAACATTCTGCTTTGAATACAGTCGTCCCTCGCTATATTGCAGTTTTCAATAATTCATGATCCCTGTTTTGTGGTTCAATATGACCTATTATTAGTATAAAAGAGCATATTTAGGCAAATTTGACTTATTCTTGGCATAAATGAAGCATTTTCAGGCATAAAAATGGCTAAATGATCTAACTAAACGAAGTAATAACTAATACAAATGTAATAACTAACCCTAACCCTACCCCAAATACAAGCAGAAGAAGCATTGCAAATGTGAATGTAGTATTTGACATTGGCCACCAGGTGTCAGTGTTCGGTGAGACAATAAGGAAGTACGCTGTCCAGAAAAAAACAACAAAGAACCGCTAAGTGCATGAGTTTATGTTGCCTTACGTGTCTTATTTTCTCTGATTATGTCTACTATATTGGGTAATAGGAGTGTAAATGTGACCATTGGGGTGTTAATTCATGTCTAGAGGGCTCTAATAATCTTCAAACCCATATGTAGAAGATCATAAACAGGTTTTCTATGTCATAGCTATGAAAATATTCCGTTTATTAATACTGAATCCTACTTTGTGGAAATTCACTTATCACATTCGGGTCTGGAACCAACAAACCGCCATAAATGAGGGATTATGGTACATAAGTTATTTGTATATTCCATATACAGTCATCCCTTGCCAATGCACCGTTCAACTGTGTGGCCTCACTCCATCACATGAATGAATTGGTTGAAGTAAAGACAAATGCATATTAAAGCAAACTTGACTTGTTTTTGGCCTAAAGGAAGCATACTGCTCAAAAAAAATTAAAGGAACACTCGGAAAACACATCAGATCTAAACTGGGGGGAAAATGATGTTGAATATGTTTCCTGATAATAAGTGGGTGATGTATTAGTAACAAAATGATGCCACATCATTTGATAGAAATGAAAATGATCACCCTATAGAGGGAGGAAATCAAAGACACCCCAAAAATGAAAGTGAAAAAATGATGCAGCACACTGGTCCATTTTGCCAAAATGTCATTGTAGCAACTCAAAATGATTCTCAGTAGTTTGTGTGGCCCCCACGTGCTTGTACGCATGCCTGACAACGTGGGGGCATGCTCCTAATGAGACTACGGATGGTGTCCTGGGGGATCTCCTCCCAGATCTGGACCAGGGCATCAATGAGCTCCTGGACAGTCTGAGGAGCAACCTGGCGGCGCCGGATGGACCTAAACATAATGTCCCAGAGGTGTTCTATTGGGTTTAGGTCAGGTGAACGTGGGGGCCAGTCAATGGTATCAATTCCTTCATCCTCCAGGAACTACCTGCATACACTAGCCACATGAGGTCGGGCATTGTCGTGGACCAGGAGGAACCCAGGTCCCACTGCACCAGCGTAGGTTCTGACAATGGGTCCAAGGATTTCATCCCGACACCTAATAGCAGGCAGGGTGCCGTTATCTAACCTGTAGAGGTCTGTACGTCCTTCCAGGGATATACCTCCCCAGACCATCACTGACCCACCACCAAACCGGTCATGCTGAATGATGTTGCAGGCAGCATAACGTTCTCCACGGCATCTCCAGACCCTTTCACGTCTGTCGCGTGTGCTCAGGTTGAACTTGCTCTCATCAGGGAAGAGCACAGGGCACCAGTGGTGTAGTTGCCAATTCTGGTGGTCTATGGCAAATGCCAATCGAGCTCTACGGTGCTGGGCAGTGAGCACAGGGCCCACTACAGGACGTCGGGCCCTCAGGCCACCCTCATGGAGCCTGTTTCTGATTGTTTGGTCAGAAACATTCACACCAGTGGCCTGCTGGAGGTCATTTTGTAGGGCTCTGGCAGTGCTCATCCTGTTCCTCCTTGCACAAAGGAGCAGATACCGATCCTGTTGAGGGTTGAAGGACCTTCTACGGCCCTGTCCAGCTCTCCTGGAGTAACTACCTGTCTCCTGGAATCTCCTCCATGCGTCCAGGTACCACAGTGATGCCCTGGTCCAGGTCTGGGAGGAGATCCCCCAGGACACTACGGACACCATCCGTAGTCTCATTAGGAGCATGCCCCCACGTTGTCAGGCATGCGTACAAGCACGTGGGGGCCACACAAACTACTGAGAATCATTTTGAGTTGCTACAATGACATTTTGGCTAAATGGACCAGTGTGCTGCATCATTTTTTCACTTTCATTTTTGGGGTGTCTTTGATTTCCCCCCTCTATAGGGTGATCATTTTCATTTCTATCAAATGATGTGGCATCATTTTGTTACTAATACATCACCCACTTATTATCAGGAAACATATTCAACATCATTTTTCCCCCAGTTTAGATCTGATGTGTTTTCCAAGTGTTCCTTTAATTTTTTTGAGCAGTGTATTTTCAAGCATAACAATGTCTAAATAAAGTAACTAAATGAAGTAAAATACAAACACAAGGCAGAACAAACGTTGTATTTGTGAATGTAGTATTCTACATTGGCCACCAGGTGACCAGGTCACGTCACAACGTGACACTTGATTGCCAAAACAGGAAGTTGAAATGATCTCACACAATAAACATCAAAATAATAATAACACAGGCAACTGTTGGGGCCATAACCCACCACAAGCTAAAAGTCAACTCGGAACCTCCGACATCACCTCCTGTCCGCCTGGCACTGAGGTCCCCCAGGGAACACAAGCAGGACTTTCGTTTATGTCTTAAATGTCTTGTTTACTCTGAATATGTCTACTATATTGGCTAATAGGAGAGTAAAGCCATGATGAGACAATAACCACCAGGAAGTACGCATGTCCAGAAAAAAACAACAAGGAACTGATCATGTGTGAACCACAGTTGACTTGCAAGTGAACAGAGCCTGTCTAAAGTGGTCTCGGGACGCTTGGTGAATAATGGTGCTCAAACTTGACTACATGAACGTTACTAGCAGAGCAAACGCACCACAGTTCCTTTTGAACCAAACACAGCAAACTTAACAGCACGCAATGCTTCACTGTTAATGTGACTGCAATTATTGTCTTACATCTCATCCATATTGCACCCCCTCAAAGCTTAGTGAGCCCCCAAGAGCAGGAAATATAAATCAGCGTTATTAATAATACCCCCCACACTGACAAAGATGGAGGAGGCCAAATTAAGGCTGAAAAGCCAAGATTTGAAATCACAAAGCTGTTATTGTAAATTCTTTCCATTGCTTTTAAGCAGTGAACTCAATTGCATTGATTTGGTCTGAGGGATGCAGCAGGCAATCCATCACATTGGGTCTTTCCCACAAAGCTATAAATCATGCTCAGTAATTGGCCTGGGAAGGATGTTTTATTCTTTGTTTTTTACTATAATACTCAACTGAACAACTCAGTCATGCGATTACATAACCAGCAGCAGGCACTACCAATACCAATAACATTTGACAGCCAAGATGGAGGTTAATATACCCAAGCTCAACAGAAGGCGATCAGACTTTTACAACGAAGTATCAGAGCTTTTCCTGGAGATGGATAGGCAGCATGTACTTCATGTGCAGGGAAAAAGTAAGACCACAAATGTCTGCAGTTGATAAAAAACTAAATACAGTCATCCCTCCTTTATGGCGGGTCATTGGTTCCACACCCGCCCGCGATAAATATTAATCAATATTATTCAATATTAATCAAAGGAATATTTTTGTACTAAGGCATAGAAAACCTGTTTACGACCCTCTAAATACGGTTTTTAACATCATTAGTGTCAGGTTGTGTGTGCTGCTCTGCTGCCCTTTGGCTGTCTCTCGTTACAGCACACCTCTGCTTGTCTCTGCTTTGGAATCCCGTTCACAGCTTAGCCGTTCCTTAACAATTAGAGCCCTCTAGACATGAACTAACACCCCTATAGTCACCTTTACACTCCTATTAGCCAATATAGTAGACATATCAGAGTAAATAAGACATTTAAATAAAACTCCTGCTCGTGTTCCCTTGGGGGGGCTTAGTGCCAGGTGGACAGGAAGTGATATCGGAGGCTATGGCCCCAACAGTAGCCTGTGTTATTATTCTGATTATTATTCTGATGATTATGCGGGTGTCACGAGACGAGACGATACATGAGATGGGGTCTACGAGACATGACAGCATTTTAACATTACTTTTTTTAAAAGTACAATGAAAAAATATCAAAACTATTTTGCAATCTGCTAATTTTATTTCTTCTGTGTGACACCCGCCTCCACCCATTGAGACAAAAAGACTGTATGACTGACAAAAGGGCTCACTGCGTTCATGCCGTTGTTCTATGGAACAAACGTGCAAGGTGCTGAAAGCAATACACAGCCTGTTTGGAGGCAAGAGACAAGGAAAACACACACGCATGCACAAGGCAATATATCGATTATAGTTCATCTTCTACAACTTATCTGAGGTGTGGTTGTGGGGGCAGCAGCCTAAGCAAGGACGCCCAGCCTTCCCTCTCATCCAGCTTTTCCTGGCGGATCCCAAGGCGTTCCCAAGCCAGTTGAGAGACATAGTCTCTCCAACGTGTCCTGGGTCTTCCCCGGGGCCTCCGACTGGTCGGACGTGCCCTGAACACCTCCCCAGGGAAGCGTCCGGGAGGATGCAAATGATGCAAATTCAAAATGATGGTGTTCATTTTAATTTATTGTTTGATTTATTATCATCCCAGGCTTAGTGCTTCTTCTGAACAATGTTGTGACACCCCCAGTTGCTACCAACGCTAGGCTACCACAACACAATAGCATGTACTACTACTAATACAACAAGTGTAGAAACTCCATATTGTTGCTAATGATGGTCACGTGCAGCAAGTCTATCCATAAAGTCATTATTTGGATAACACAAGGCTTAGTCTAGAAGGATTTGCAAACGCCTGTGACGGGCTTGTATTGATGTTGTTTTGACCTGATTAGTGCCGTGATTGAAGGCTTGAAAGAACACACGTGCAGCTGTGTTACAATATTTTGTCATCTTCTTACAGTCCTTGTGTGTATTTGTGTCTATCAGGCTGTCAGGGCCCCCCGCCCTGCCACCCCTCACCACTCCTAATGCCTTAATGGGCACCCTGTTGTGGCTCTCAAGCCCCCCGGAGCGGGGCACACTGTCAGAGGAAGGGAGCACAAAGGCACAGGCTTGTCTCTTTAGACGAGTGCCTTTGTGGAAGTGAGGGCCACTGCTGCGCTAACTGGGGCTGGCCTCACGGTGATTACTCTCCCAGGGGGGTCCGCTTTGTGGGCCCTGACACCCAGTACCTCACCTTTACATAGACGCCCGCTGCGCCCCGCCAGGAGGGCTGAATTCACCCTGTGGTTTACTATTCTTGGGCGGAAGAGGCCACTTCCTAGATGGCATATAGCAGACATGCTGGGTGCACGGTGTCTGCTGCACTGTACTTTTATTCCTCACACTAACACATTTTTCATTAAAAAGGCATTTATTGAAAGCACTGATTTTTACTGATCCATCTCTGGTTGTCCACCATGATCAATACGCTCTGTGAGCAGGAATACATGTTGCCTCCTAGTGCGGAACTCACTGGTTGGGGGAAAAGAGCATGAAATTCCAGCCATCATAACATTCCACGCAGAAGAGTATAAATCAGGTTGGATATCGGTTGCATTAAAGGTTGTTGTCTGCACCAGATAATATCTCTGATAATCTTCATTGTTGGTTATGGTTTCCCCGTCTGAGGAGGCAAGGAAGGAGGCAGACAAAGCGGACCAGATGCTCCCTTTCATGAACACTTCCTCATTCCATTGCCATCCATCCATCATCATTTTCTCAGCAGGCCAGCTAAACACATGCACTTTTCTATCGGAGTGCCCCAGGGCTCAATCCTGGGGCCCCATGGACTGGGTGACTCACCTCCACGTTGTCATCATCCAGGGGCAAACTATTTTTTAAAAATGTATTTTTTTTTATCAGAATCCAAGCTTTTATTTTGAAGCTTACTTTGCATTGAACAGGAAGTCACTGTGTGAATGTTTTAATGCTGTGTAACAAACGTCAGCACAAACAGACCAATTTTTCACCTTTACTTCTCCAAAGGACGCCAATGTGTGGACCTGCTACATGTTTCCACTTCACGTTCTCTTCTAGCATATTCCAAAACAAAAGCCACTTGGGTGGTGCATTCTTTGATCCTGCAGGAGTCGCTACTATGAGGCCAGCGGTTCCAAGCTAGCAAAGTGAGCGGCTTGCAGGTGGAAAATTGCAATCAACTATTTATGACACTTCCATTACAGCCTCCACTTCCTTCATACCTTTACCACTTTTCTCTTTTCATCAACAGCTGACTAAAGTGGTTGACATCTTTTTTGCCATTTAAAGCACAAGTCAACACATGTATTTTTACATCTACATGCACTGGCAACAACATATAAACTACTTGACTAAACTGTCTTGGTCGTGCATTCTCACGCTTGTCTTGTCGATTGATAAGACGTACGTCTATAAATACCTAAACCAGGGGGGAAAACGTTTTCCACGGACAGACAAATCAAAAGATGAGGGGGCCACTTTCATATTTTGATATACATTTTTTTATTTTAGAAAAAGGCTAACCCCCCCCCCCCCCCAAATCCAATAATTAATTATTAGTATCAACATGTCAGCTTTTTTCT
Organism: Dunckerocampus dactyliophorus; assembly: GCF_027744805.1. NCBI lineage: Eukaryota > Metazoa > Chordata > Actinopteri > Syngnathiformes > Syngnathidae > Dunckerocampus > Dunckerocampus dactyliophorus. Next base: position 508,368 of record NC_072829.1, on the reverse strand, counting down.
TTTCCCTTTTTGCTCTATTCTTCCCATAAAGGGCCCGCTTGCCGCACTTTGGACACACTTGATGGAGACAAAAGGCCAACATGGATAGAAAAAATTGTATTTTTTGGAATATTTGAAAATGGAAATATATGGTTGCAGACGACCACAACATACGTGCATTCCAATATGCAGCGTATGAAAAGGCACTTAAGGCTGCAGAGGCGCTACCTAGTGGTGACGTTAGAAAATACAGCTTAGACCACCTCATTCAAAACCAAAGACTTACTTATACCTTTTCATAAACCCGACAACATATTTATATGTTGTTCACATTTTCACACAACTCTCCACTAATGCATTTGGCTTCAGAGCAATTTTAAGGCATAAAAAAGGCCAGCAGGTGGCAGAAGTGCATTTGATAAGAGCTCAGCAGAGATCATGTGGACGGAAAAAACACACATGACAGGAAGGAGGAAGCGAGAGAGCGTGGAGGAGTGTAGTGTGCATTGTAGGGACATTTTAACGCACGTGCACACACATAGTTCAGCTCCAAATGTGAAAATGGTAAATAGTTGATGGTTTTATAACTGTAAATAAATTGTTATTTAGATGTTGTTTGTGTTGTGTATGTTGGTGTAGTTGTTTAAATATTTGAGCTGTCACAAAAGCAAAAAAAAAAAATTGTGTCAGAGTGAAAGTTCTGCTTGAAATGTATCTTTTCACAAAAAGCTGCTTTTCTCCACTTTCTAGTTGGGAACTGATATTTTCCTGAAACTTACCTATGTTCTACTGCTGATTACTAATGAACGGAAAAAAGTAGAAACAAACTTTTTTCTCCTGATAAAAGTTGAGAGTCTAATGTTTCTTTTGGTAGGTTCCATGTTTATAAAGCCATACAACACAATATAAATAAGAAGTAACACCACAACACAATGTGCGTAATAAAGCCATGACCTTTGTTCTGCGCACACACACACACACACATGCACACACGCGCGCACACACAAAAGTGTAAATCCTAAGTATCCCTGCAGGCTGCAATAATCAGAAAACTGGAATAACACAACTTGATCCTTCCTGCTTGCAGGATTGAAAGTTGCAATCATTGAACAAACAGCTTGTTTTTGCTAATGTGTCATTGATCCGGGCCAGTACTTTTTTTTTTTTTGCTGTATGACTATGATTCATGCAGCCTATAATTAAAAGTTTGAAAAAGACATGAGAGAGACGGCGAGGGAGAGAGACAGAGGAAATGGAGTTGTTCTGGGCTAATCTATTCTTAATGGCCTTTTACACTTTTTTATGGCTGTGGTTGATAAAGGAGGAGGAGGAAAACATGGAAGATTGAAATTAAAAGACAATGGACAATGAAAGACAATGCTTTTAGGCCTTGGAGGGTAAAATGAGGCGCTGCTGGCTCAGGAAAGATCCTGCTGGTGTTGTCCTACTTGGAGCTGGCTTGCATCAGACTGACAATCATCCACGACTTACTTGCATAGAAGCATTTGTATCCAACCAATTACCTGACTTTTCCTCTTCTCAGGAGACACTATAGACGTGTTAACATGGATATACTTTAGAGTAGTCAGTGTGCAGCTTGTATAGCTTTTCTAAATGGTTATGGTCTAAGGTGAGTAACAAGATAGTTGTGTCTACAATCAAGCATGGTGGAGGTAGCATCACCCTGTGAGGCTGCATGAGTGCTTCCGGCACTGGAGAACCACGGTTCATTGAGGGAAACATGAATTCCAACATGTAGTGTGACATCGTGGAGCAGAACCCGTTATCCAACATGATAGCGACCCCCGTAACACACCTCCAAGGTGGTCTTGCTCTCAACTTGCATCTTAGTTTTAACCCCTCAGAGTCTTGGTCTGGACTCATGAGGTCTAGACCAGTGGTCCCCAACAGTTTTGGACCCACAGACCAGCTCTCATTCCCACAAGCTTCCGGTACATTAGCACTCATGGCCCACAAGGAGCTTGTCAACCCATTGGAAATCGCAGGAGGTCATTACTCAACAGTATCATCCTACAAACAACATTAACCTTATGTTAGTTGTGTTGGTTATGTTGGCTATGTTGGTTATGTTGGTTGTGTTGGTTATGTTGGTTATGTTGGTTATGTTCGTTGTGTTGGTTATGTTGGTTATGTTGGTTGTGTTGGTTATGTTGGTTATGTTGGTTATGTTCGTTGTGTTGGTTATGTTGGTTATGTTGGTTGTGTTGATTTAGGTTGGTTATGTTGGTTGTGTTGGTTGTGTTGGTTATGTTGGCTATGTTGGTTATGTTGGTTGTGTTGGTTATGTTGGTTGCGTTGGTTATGTTGGTTATGTTGGTTATGTTGGTTGTGTTGGTTATGTTGGTTGTGTTGGTTGTGTTGGTTATGTTGGTTATGTTCGTTGTGTTGGTTATGTTGGTTATGTTGGTTGTGTTGATTTAGGTTGGTTATGTTGGTTGTGTTGGTTGTGTTGGTTATGTTGGCTATGTTGGTTATGTTGGTTGTGTTGGTTATGTTGGTTGCATTGGTTATGTTGGTTATGTTGGTTGTGTTGGTTATGTTGGTTGTGTTGGTTGTGTTGATTATGTTGGTTATGTTGGCTATGTTGGTAATGTTGGTTGTGTTGGTTATGTTGGTTGCATTGGTTATGTTGGTTATGTTGGTTATGTTAGTTGTGTTGGTTATGTTGGTTGTGTTGGTTATGTTGGTTATGTTGGTTATGTTGGTTGTGTTGGTTATGTTGGTTGCATTGGTTATGTTGGTTGTGTTGGTTATGTTAGTTGTGTTGGTTATGTTGGTTGTGTTGGTTATGTTGGTTATGTTGGTTGTGTTGATTATGTTGGTTATGTTGGCTGTGTTGGTTATGTTGGTTGCATTGGTTATGTTGGTTATGTTGGTTATGTTAGTTGTGTTGGCTATGTTGGTTGTGTTGGTTATGTTGGTTATGTTGGTTGTGTTGATTATGTTGGTTACGTTGGTTGTGTTGGTTATGTTGGTTATGTTGGTTGTGTTGATTATGTTGGTTATGTTGGTTGTGTTGGTTGTGTTGGTTATTTTAGTTGTGTTGGTTGTGTTGGTTATGTTGGTTATGTTGATAATGTTGGTTATGTTAGTTGCGTTGGTTATGTTGGTTATGTCGGTTGCGTTGGTTATGTTGGTTATGTTGGTTGTGTTGATTATGTTGGTTATGTTGGTTGTGTTGGTTGTGTTGGTTATTTTAGTTGTGTTGGTTGTGTTGGTTATGTTGGTTATGTTGATAATGTTGGTTATGTTAGTTGCGTTGGTTATGTTGGTTATGTCGGTTGCGTTGGTTATGTTGGTTATGTTGGTTGTGTTGATTATGTTGGTTATGTTGGTTGTGTTGGTTGTGTTGGTTATGTTGGTTATGTTGGCTATGTTGGTTATGTTGGTTGTGTTGGTTATGTTGGTTGTGTTGGTTATGTTGGTTGTGTTGGTTGTGTTGGTTATGTTGGTTGCATTGGTTATGTTGATTATGTTGGTTATGTTGGTTGTGTTGATTATGTTGGTTATGTTGGTTGTGTTGGTTGTGTTGGTTATGTTGGTTGCGTTGGCTATGTTGGTTATGTTGGTTTTGTTGGTTATGTTGGTTGCATTGGTTATGTTGGTTATGCTAGTTGTGTTGGTTATGTTGGTTATGTTAGTTGCGTTGGTTATATTGGTTATGTTGGTTATATTGGTTGTGTTGGTTGTGTTGGTTATGTTGGTTGTGTTGGTTGCGTTGGTTATGTTGGTTATGTTGGTTATGTTGGTTGTGTTGGTTGTGTTGGTTGCGTTGGTTATGTTGGTTATGTTAGTTGCGTTGGTTGTGTTGGTTATGTTTGTTATGTTGGTTATGTTGGTTATATTGGTTATGTTGGTTGTGTTGGTTGTGTTGGTTATGTTGGTTATGTTGGTAATGTTGGTTATGTTAGTTGCGTTGGTTATGTTGGTTATGTCGGTTTCGTTGGTTATGTCGGTTATGTTGGTTGTGTGGGTTGCGTTGGTTATGTTGGTTATGTTGGTTATGTTAGTTGTGTTGGTTATGTTGGTTATGTTGGTTATGTTGGTTGTGTTGGTTATGTTGGTTATGTTGGTTGTGTTGGTTGTGTTGGTTATGTTGGTTATGTTGATAATGTTGGTTATGTTAGTTGCGTTGGTTATGTTGGTTATGTCGGTTGCGTTGGTTATGTTGGTTATGTTGGTTGTGTTGATTATGTTGGTTATGTTGGTTGTGTTGGTTGTGTTGGTTATGTTGGTTATGTTGGCTATGTTGGTTATGTTGGTTGTGTTGGTTATGTTGGTTGCATTGGTTATGTTGGTTGTGTTGGTTGTGTTGATTATGTTGGTTATGTTGGTTGTGTTGGTTGCATTGGTTATGTTGGTTATGTTGGTTATGTTGTTTGTGTTGGTTGTGTTGGTTATGTTGGTTGCATTGGTTATGTTGATTATGTTGGTTATGTTGGTTGTGTTGATTATGTTGGTTATGTTCGTTGTGTTGGTTGTGTTGGTTATGTTGGTTACGTTGGCTATGTTGGTTATGTTGGTTTTGTTGGTTATGTTGGTTGCATTGGTTATGTTGGTTATGCTAGTTGTGTTGGTTATGTTGGTTATGTTAGTTGCGTTGGTTATATTGGTTATGTTGGTTATATTGGTTGTGTTGGTTGTGTTGGTTATGTTGGTTGTGTTGGTTGCGTTGGTTATGTTGGTTATGTTGGTTATGTTGGTTGTGTTGGTTGTGTTGGTTGCGTTGGTTATGTTGGTTATGTTGGTTATGTTGGTTATGTTGGTTGTGTTGGTTGTGTTGGTTGCGTTGGTTATGTTGGTTATGTTGGTTATGTTGGTTATGTTGGTGATGTTGGTTACTTCTTCAGCGGCCTGAGCTTTTCAATAAGCATGAAGGGAATTGTATGTATGGAACTTTTTAAATTCAAAGTGTGATTGTATGTAAAATTCACATCATTTCGGAAAACCATAAACGCTATCAGTGTTATTGTTTTGGCTGATTTGCATGTAAATTTGCTATTTTTTACATTTATAAACAAGAGCGTCATATTTTGTTGAATCAAGTTTAGTCATTTGACACATTTGCACAGATGTTACGACTAGTTTAATATGATACATCTTGGTACGCTCCATGAAAGTTGCTGTGCAGCCTTCACTTTGGTCCCAAATCAGGAAATCTTTCAGAAATGGGACTTGTTTACTTTCTTGAAATGTACTTTTTGCAGCGTACATGTTGCACCACTACGGTCTGCAAAGATGGAAGAGATGATAGACGGCCAACAAAGGGTCAGCGGTTGCGTAACGGGCTGAAGGAGTCTGCCTGTCCTCATGATTAATGCATGTCAGCCAAGACAACACGGGGGGAGGATCAGGCGGCAGACAGGATGGGGGCCAGGGGGCAGTATTTTTGTCTGCTGCTGCACACAATAATCTTTTCTTGTTTATTTCTGCTGCGTCATCTTGGCTTGTCACTTTCAGGTTGCAGATGAACGTGCAAAGCAGAGGTCATCGTCAGGGTCAGAAGCTGGTTGTCATGTTCCTTCCGTAGCGCCGCTCTGCAGCCTTTTGGCCCGCCGTTTTACACGTAGCAAGGGGGGCATTAAATGCTCCATTTGACTCCTCACACAGGGTTCACTTTCCTCCCGTCGCCTCCCGGCTTCCTTCATGTGATTTAAGTGCTCATCTGCCGCCGTGGTCCTAAACCTCGTCTTAACCTTTGGCAGCACTTAACCCGGCACTCCTCCTCCTCTTCTGCTTTAGGAGGGCTCCGCCTCATCATCACACACAGTAAAAACAACTGCACATGAACGACGTATTTCTCCTGCACGTCAAACATAAAAAGCAGAAAGACGAGCATCGGTCAACACCACTAAAGAAAATACAACAAACACCTTTTTTAAGCCTTTTTCAATGAAGTTACCCACAAATGTTGTTTTTAGTACAGTTGAACCTGCAAAAGCTAACCTCTTGTTCCAATTTGAATTGTCAAACCATTCAAATCCAATTCTTTGAAACCTTCTTTGGAATTCAAGTGAGACAGCTTGGCTACACTTGTTCATTTATAGAAATCAATCATATATTGAAGTCATTCATGAACGAAATATCTTGTATTCTTGTTGCTTTTCTTATGAAAGGCACTACCTTTTACAATTTACTACAAACATTTTGCAGAGTATCGGTATCCAATCGGTATCACTGTTGGAAATGAATGGTATCGCACATCACTAGATTGCAGCATGTTGGGGTTTCTTCAGCCATAATTGTTGTCAGATGTCAAAAGGTTGAAAAGAGAAATAAAACAATTTGGGTGTACAGAAAAGCTAGCAGCTAAAGCGCCATCATGGAGTGCCTCAGCTTCCTGTCTTACGTAATGGGAGCACGGCGGCGCTTGTGGAGGCTGGTAGCGTTGGATCAACATTTGGATCTTTTCTCTAAACGAAAATACAAAAAAAAAGAAAAAAAGAAAAAAACAACAACAACCCTCAAACGTACTGTAAATCTTGACGAGGTGAATCAGGAAGTGGGCCAAGGTTAGTGAAAGAGGTGAGAAGACCTGAAAAGAAGAAGAAGAGGGCGCTAGCGCCTCCCTCACTGAAGCCCTGGGAGTGTTTATCCCAGCTGACAAGACGCCTTGAAAAGAAGATGTGGGAAGATTTCTCCTTCTCCACAAAATAGAAAGAATCTTTCACTTGCTGACTTGGTGGGTGGCGGCACACATTCACACTACTCTACATCACTCCTACAACCCCCCCCAAACCCACCCACCACCACCACCACCACCACCACCACCACCGCCCTCCCACTACCTCTCAGGGTCACACCTTACGCCACGATACTAGACTACATCATCATACTGATATCATGCATACAATTACAATAATGAAGATTTAAGGAAAGGCAATCTTTTGCAGAATTTGAAAGGATTCTAGCAGCATTTAGAGCAGTTGGAGGTACAGCAGCTTAAGAAAAATAAAGAAAAGAAAAGAAATTGATTTCTGAAATCTGCCAAGATGACTTCAGCTGTGTTTTAAGGCAAAATGTGACTAGATTTTTTGTTTAGTTTTTTATTTATTTATTTATTTATTTATTTATTTTAGCAAAAACAGAGTCTATGCCACAAAATATGACCCTGAAAATCAATTAAAAAATAAATCAAGAAAATGAAATTTCTAACACTGGATGTTTTGTATGACTTTCTGGTGTCATTTCCAGCTAAATGACACCCATTCTCCTGAAACACTAAGTTGCTGTCATGACTGGTGAGGATTATTTCATCGTCCTCTACGTGCTTTATGTGTGGCGCGCCCTCATTGGCTGACGCCACTTCCTGATGCTCCATTAGAAGCAACCACACAACAACCGCAGCCTGCATTAGTCTGCTTTTACCATGGGGGCTCCACAGCATGCACAGGCTTGCCCCCAGCCTCCCTCCATCACTCCCTGCAGAGTTCTGACCTTTCAGCCTCTCCCATTTCCCACCGAGAGGCCAGTCACCCCTCCACTAACCCCACTGCCTGATTTCTCTCTTTTTCTTTTTTAGAAGAGATGAATGGAAAATAGAGCAAGAGCAAGTTTGTTGTTATTTTTAGTGCAGTGCCTTCTTTTCCTATTTATTGTTTGGGATATGAATCCACCAATGACAGGTCAGCTGGTGGGAATTGATGTGCAATGCTGCCACCTGCTGCACAACAACATCTACTGCTGGATGAGGGGGCCATGCACCCCCACTTTGCATCACAGTGATGGATAATGAAAGTGCTAACGTCTTTGGTTCTACCTATTCTTTTTCTCGTAGGAAGAAATGGAAGGATCAAACTATGTCACACAATTGTAAAAAGAAGTTAAGTACTGTAAGCAAACGTATTTGTTTTGCAAATTTAGAAATGTTTGAATTCTGAATTGTATAACCTCAGTGTTGGACTATTCTATTCTATTCTATTCTATTCTATTCTATTCTATTCTATTCTATTCTATTCTATTCTATTCTATGATTTTATATGATATGATCAGCAAGCTCTTCTACTAAGATGAGGTTATTAAGGTATGCAGACAGTGAGGTGGTGTCCAGGCATTGGGTGGCTCTCCTCTGCCTCCATAACATCCACAGTGCTCTCCAGTGAGGCCTGAATGGATGGATGGATGGATGGATGAATGGATGGATGGATGGATGGATGGATGGATGGATGGATGGATGGATGGATGGATGGATGGATGGATGATAGATGGATGGATGGATGGATGGATAGATGGATCGATGGATGGATGAATGGATGGATGAATGGATGGATAGATGGATGGATGGATGGATGGATGGATGGATGGATGAATGATGGATGGATGGACGGATGGATGGATGAGAGGGAGGATAAGAGGTGGTGGAAAGATACCCGCTTGTCCTGGTGAGCTCATGGCTGCACCAAACAGGAAAGCAGGAGGTCTCCTCGCAGACATCCTCCAGTGGCGGAGCTACAGGGTGGCCAGTGGTGGGCGTGGTCGCCCCACTGGCCGTCTAGACATTTCAGGTATCAACTTATTGCTACCCCCATGTGAGTAATGGTCTCACCTTGGCCATCCCTATCAAACATACTCTACTATAAAAGCACCTGCCGACCACACCCCCAAGACACCCGGCCTCGCCTGGCATTGAACACACTGGAAGTACACTTAATGTCCTCCCTTGCCTCAACATTTCATCATGTTGCCACCTCACAGCCACCCAGCCTGGCGCAGTCACATCCTACTCTGGCGCGCCCTCCGGTGGCCAACTGCTCCTATTTCACTGTCATTGGTGCAAAGTGCAGACTGCTAGAAGTTCCAGTATGGTCACGTGCTGTCTCGTTGTCAATCAATAAAGAAAAGCATAACTATACAAATGATTTCACAATCAATGAGTTGACTACGAACTATTGGCTTTGAAAACTATGATCACTAATTCAAGTATTAATGACAGCACCTTTCATGAAACAAGAAAACTATCTTTTGATTAAAATGATTATAACGTCATTAAATGAGTTTATTTGAAAATGAACTACATAGGATATGAAATTGCATTGCAAACATTGATGAATTGAAGATGATGATGTAATAATGACAGGAAACAGTACGTATGTAGGATGTGAAAGTGGAAAATACATTTTCCCTTGTGGAATTAGAACCACTTTAATAATAAAGTCAAAATAAATTATATGAAAATAAGATCTAGAAATAATAAAAATGCATTTAAAAAATGCTACAACGTCTAGGTGTCACCATACATGTCACAGCCTCGCTCCTCCCCCTCCAAAATCACCTGCCAGCTTGATGTCCCTGATTTTGGATCAACATTTGTAATAAAATGACTGTTGTAATTGTTAGAGGACAATAACTCTCTCTACTCTACTCGCTTTAACTAAAAACAATACCAGCATGCGCCGTATAATATTCAAGATTCAAGAGTTTTATTGTCATATGCACAGTAAAACAGGTAGCAACAGTAATAATACAGTAGGTAATATGCCTTGAACAATGAATAAACCTTTACTTACCAACAAAGCGTGATGATAATGGCAGCTATCTTTGTCTTCCTCTAAGACATCCTTCTCCTGCAGTGTGGTGACCTTTTTCTGGTGCTTCCTGTGGACGTAGCGCCACCAACAGGAAGTACAAGGTTATTATTATCATTATCATTATTATTATTATTATTATTATTATTCATTCCATTTTCCTACGCTTATCCGGGTCCGGGTCACGGGGGCAGCAGTCTTAGTAGGGAAGCCCAGACTTCCCGGTCCCTGACCACCTCCTCCAGCTCCACCGGGAGGACACCAAGGCGTTCCCAGGCAAGCTGTGAGACATAATCCCTCCAGCGTGTCCTCGGTCTTCCCCGGGGCCTTCTCCCGGCTGGGCATGCCCGAAACACCTCACCAGGGAGGCGTCCGGGAGGCATCCGGGCTAGATGCCCGAGCCACCTCAGTTGGCTCCTCTCCATGTGAAGGAGCAGCGGCTCTACTCTGAGCTCCTCCCAGATAACCGAGCTCCTCACCCTGTCTCTTAGGGTGAGACCCGCTAACCTACGAAGAAAACTCATTTCAGCCGCTCGTATCCGCCATCTTGTTCTTTTCGTCATGACCCAAAGCTCATGACCATAGGTGAGGGTGGGAACATAGATGGGGGGGTAAATTGAGAGCTTTGCCTTCCGGCTCGGCTCTCTCTTCACCACGACGGTCCGGTACAGCGACCGCATTACTGCAGACGCTGCGCCGATCCGCCTATCGACCTCACGCTCCAACCTTCCCTCACTCATGAACAAGACCTTGAGATACTTAAACTCCTCCACCTGGGGCAGGACCTCATTCCCAACCCGGAGGGAGCAATCCACCCTTTTCCGACTGAGAACCATGGCCTCGGATTTGGAGGTGCTGAGTCTCATCCCAGAAGCTTCACACTCAGAATGCGAAACGTTCCAGTAAACGCTGCAGGTCACAGCCCGATTGTCACGCGCTACGGTGACACCTGTCGCCTGTTTTAGTTTTGTGCTGTTTTTTCATTATGTTGTATATTATTGCTGACCTCTCCTCTGTTTACTTGCTCAGACTGTGACACCTCCTGAGCTGGGCGGAGCTACCAGATCCCTGCAGCTGTGTTCAATCAGCTACCTTTTTAGTCTCCTCACCTGCAGCCTGCCAGTGCTGGATTATTCTCAGTGGTTGTGCTTCCAGACCATGTGCTCTTCTCCTGCTACCACTTACCTTATCCTCCTGTTGCAGTTCATCTGGCAACTCCAACCAGCTCTGTCGTCCTGCTGCACCAGACCTCCGTCCAGCTCATGTGGTAGTTCCCGTACCTTTTTGTTCATTGCTGTCCTTGTTTTTGCCCACGGTGCCCTCTTAGTTTTTTGCACCGTCGCCCTGAGTTCTTGTTTTTTGCCTCCTTTGCTTGCACATTAAATATATTTTGAACTTTTGGACTTGTACCTGTGTCTGCATCTCAGGATCCAAGTTACACTGCTCCCTGAGCTTGACATCGATGAGGCCATCAGGACCATATCCAAATATGATTATTATTATTATTATTATCATGATTATCATTATTATTATTTTTATTATTATTAATATAATTATCATTATTATTATTATTATTATTATTATTATTATCATCATGATTATTATTATTATTATTATTATTATCATTATTATTATTATCATTATCATTATCATTATTATTATTATTATTATTAAAAAGCACGTTGAAGTGTGCTTCCTGTGCTGGCATTTGATGCTCTATTAGTGCTTATTTGAATGATCACAGAATGAAGGTAAATGAGATGGGGGTTGAGTAAAACAAAAACAGGCCTACATTTATTATACAAATAATACAAATACAAAAAGCACAAATAAAAGCGTCATGTTTTGATCTGACTGTGTATTCAAACCTGTGTTGTAAAGGTGAGTCGTATTAAAGTTAGGTGGGGAAAAAAATCTGAAAGTTGTGTTAAAAATGTGAACAACAGTGGGAATTAAGGACGTGGTTATCAATAACCAAAATTAGCATCATTTGTATGAAATGCATTGATTGGCAAACTGACCGTCACATTGATTTACTCGCTGGATGGAGAGAAGAACTAAGTGAGGTCGATAGAATGGAAAACCACGACAGTGACTCACTAAGCCGAGGTTTCAATGGGAGGAGAATTCCTTGAGGAAGTTGAAAGCTTGAAGTATCTTGGCGCCACCATGACAGCAGATGGGACGTCTGACAAAGAAATCAGGACGAGAGTGGTCAGAGCATCACGAGCTCTGACGGAAATAACCAATATCAACAAGTACAAAAGTCCACCTCCTTCCTTCTGTGGTCCTCTCCATCTTCCTCCATGGATGTGAAAGCTGAACACTCTCTGCAGTCTTAGAAAGGAAGATGGAGGCTTTTGAGATGAAACACTATCGCCTTCTCGTGAGGGTCCCGTGCACAGCACATAGAAGCAAGGAATCCATCACAACTGAGATGACTGCAGCCGTTGGAAGCCACAAACATCTTCTTCAAATTGTGAAAGAGTGCAAACGTTCGTGGTTTGGCCATGTTACAAGATCAACATCAAGCCTTGGTCAAAGCGTCCTTCAAGGATCCGTGGAAGGGAAGCAAAGACGAGGCCACCCTGAAATGAACTGGAGAGGTAACATCAAGACACAGACAAACATGACATTCTATCAGCTTCTGGACACCGCCAAAGACCCACAGAGGTGGAAGGACCTCTTCTGCTACGCCCCGACCATCTTACAGGTCACGGGACAACTACGACTAGACTAGACGAGACTAGACTGTCACATATTGATGCCAGGGTTAGTTTGTAATGCATTGAAATACACACAACACACTTCGGTACAGCATAAGGTGGTAGAAGCATGTCATTCATACTAAACCGATGCCGATACCTTTGTGCTTCTCAAGATCGATATGGTATCAATAACAACTTTTTATGTCTACTTTTTTCATTTAGATGGAAGTGTAGTTTGTGCACACGTGGAGGTAAGAAGGACTGGAACTAATTAGTACCTGTTGATTAGTCCTAATGAAATATGATGACATCACTACTACCACATCACTACTATCAGGAGAACCAGAGTATAGAGGGGGAGGAGCCACCTGCTGTGGCCCAGCAAGGTGCACTGTATTCGGGCACACACTCCGAGCAGCCGGGGTGACACCACGGAGGTCTCTGGAAAACCTTTTGCACTTTTCAAACGCTGCGGTGCTGGCGTTTCAGGTGGCTGATAGTTTTTTTGTGAGCTCCATGTTTTTTTCCCCTGTCTTCATGGGGCATTTGGTACAACTAGCATGCAAAATGTCTTCCTGGGAAAGTGAATGTTTGTTTACAAGTGAGCTCAGGGGAAGTTAACGTCACAGGCAGGAGAAAAAGTAGCGCTTGGTTTGCTCACCTGCACAGTACAGGTAATCGTGCCTCATTGGAGCGTTTTTAAAAATGATCAGTTATCGGAGCTATTTTTATTCGGACTTATCGGTATGACATCATAATTCGCTCATATCCATCTGATAATTATCACGCACGCCGATACAATTGCATAGTTATTGATGTTATCATTCCCTCATATTGGCCCAATAATTATCATGCAGCCCTTCGTTTATTCCAGCCAATCAGCAAAGACAGGAAATGACAATAATGGGAAGGTGAAATACACAGGAAAAGAAGTATCTTGTGCTGATGAAGTCGGCGTATCACAAGATCTTGCAAGATTAAAACCTGACAAGATTTCTCATTCAGAAAAGAAAATGTGGGACAATAATAAAATGAAATGGATCATTTTGCCAGTTTCAATATATTGCCATGTGCATGCGTGTCTGTTTTCTTCCAAACAGGCAGGAAGAGAGTTCACTCTGTGCATCGCTTTAAGCACCTTTTGTGCGTTTGTTCCATAGAACAACAACCTGAACGGAGTGAGCCCTTTTGTCAATCACACAGTCTCTTTGTCTGGGTGGGTGGAGGCGGGGCCGCTAGCATACACACAGAGTGTAACATAATAGAAATTCATTGAGTAGATTAGAATACATTGTCAGATATTTGTCCTATTTTTTCATTGTACTTTTCTTCAAAGTAATGTTAAAATCTTGTCTCGTCTCGTCTCATAGACCCAAGCTCGAGCGTCTCGTGACATCCCTGGTAGAAATAGATGGTGCATTTGTGGACGTGCACTTGCTTTGCATTGGGTTAAGTGCTGCCAAAGGTCAAGACGAGGTTCAAAAAATCATGAAACTGCAGGCCATGCGATACAGATTTAGCTCACTGGCTTCATCTTGTGTCCTAACATCCTAAAAAGTACGGAGTGACTCGTTATTTATTGTCCTTTGTTTGCTCCAAACTGAAACTTATTCAGTCATGTTGTCACAAGCGATGGGACACCAAAGGGATGCAAATGGTTTGTTGTGTGCTTGAAGTAGGAATGTATAGGAATGTTTCGCGTCCCCGAAGACGCGCGTGTCACAGTAATAATAGAAGATGAATTGAGCCAACCAAAGGCGCCAATGTGAGGATTAAAGTAGAGTAATCATCAACATACAGTCAGCCCGTCTCCATGGAGTTTGCTTTTGTTGACCAAACTGGACTCTTTTGTCATCTCCAGAGGCCACGCAGCGCTTCATGTAAACGTTGTCGTAAACAAACGTTTCCCTCGCCGCCACCGTGCTGTTTGACAGACAAATGCCCTCAGTTTGTACTTTGGGGAAGTAAATCAGCCGCTTAGCATCTTAAGGCGGCCGTGTCTGGGCGGCTCTGCTCATCAGGCTCCATCGTTAATGACATAATGAGATGAATTCATTGACTCTATTAATCCAGGTGACCATCTGTTGAGCTAGTCTCAGTCCAGACGGAGTTACTTTGCCCTCGTGGAAGACGCAGCTTTTCAGGCCAAGCAGCAGGGCAACCTCGCTGCACTGGGAGCGCTCAAAAACTCCACCATGTCTTGGAAAAATATGTCCTCAAGTTTGTTGCAGTGCCTTTTCTGTGTGTGATGATAACCATAGAAACATGCAATTCATTATGCGACGAGTAGAGTGGACACAACAACAAAATAATTCAAAAGGTAAGAAAATGGTACAAGCATGCAACCTGTGTCACAACAGGGCGTGACACACTAAATATTAATGACATGCGTCACAGGCAGGAGGAAAAGGGAGCGCTTGATTTGCTCACCTTCACCGTATAGGTAATCCCGCCTCATTGCAGCGTTTTTTTATGGGAGCTATTTTTAATGTTATGGGATTCATCGGAATGACGTCATGATTCCTTCTTATCAATGTCACGTTTCACAGGACAGGAGGGAGTGCTTCCTGTCCTGGGCTCTTATTTTGGCGGCTGTACTTCCTGCGGGGAGGAAGAGGCAGCCACTTCACTCCTGGATGTCCAATCTGGCTCCAATCAACATCAGCGGCGGTTAAAAGGCCAGCGCCGTCTAATGTACAGCGCTGGTTCATTGTCGCTGCTCCTCGTGCTCTCGCCGGTGCTGTCACCTAGACAATCTCCTTACTTGTTCAACTGCCTTGGAATTATTCATGCCGTTTTTCCCCACAGAGCCTTCCACTCTGTTGCTTTTTGTTCCTGGGTTGTTGTACATGCACCATTAAAAGACCTTTATTTTGGCACGCCACCGCCTCGTCATACTGGGGGTCAAGCACTTGACAGCCGCACCTGAATCCTGACAGACCAACAATCAACCCGATAATTATCACGCACCCAATTTCTTCCTTTATCGCTTGCTCAGCTGAACTTTTTAAATCATATTTACTAATGATGTGGATGTAATAATATAATAATGATGTAATAACATAATAATGATGTAATCATATTTACTAATGATGTGGCTGTAATAATATAATAATGATGTAATAACATAATAATGATGTAATCATATTTACTAATGACGTGGCTGTAATAATATAATAATGATGTGGATGTAATAATATAATAATGATGTAATCATATAATAATGATGTAATCATATTTACTAATGATGTGGCTGTAATAATATAATAATGATGTAATAACATAATAATGATGTAATCATATTTACTAATGACGTGGCTGTAATAATATAATAATGATGTAATAACATAATAATGATGTAATCATATTTACTAATGACGTGGATGTAAACGTCACATACTGTATAGGACATTACACACTACCAGTCAAAGCTTTAGACACGCCTTGTCATTCAGCAGCATGGGTATGTGTCTCCAAACTTTTGACTGGTAGTCTATATCATTTTCACCAAGAATTCTTTCTTTATGAATGAATGAATGAATGAACAATAACATTGCCTGACATTGTTATTATTTATTTATACATCCATGATTATATAATATGCATGTGTTATTATTGAGCTTATATTCATGTATTTATACATCCATGATTTATATAATATGTCTGTAGCATTCACATTCGCATTCATTCATTCATTATTGATGGTGTATGGATGTGAATGAATGTTGGGTGGTGGTGGGAGAGGCCGTATTGACAGCCACGTTTCCATCAGACCACGCCAGGGCAGCTGTGTCTACACATGTAGATTACCACCATCAGTGTGTGACTGAGGAGTGAATGAATGATGGCTGGGGTGCCGACAGAAGCGCTACCCATTCTTATTACTTAATGATTGGTTGTTGTTTCTTTCTTATTTCCTTTTCTTTTAAAGACAGAAAGTGAATGAATAATTAGTGAGAGAAGGGGTGGGATGAAATCAGTCTAGCGTGCTTTTAGAGCAGATGCACAGATGCATGAGATGCACAAGTGGAACCACATGAACTTATGTGAAGATATTTGGTCATGGGTAGGCGAAGTTCATCACTTGTTAAACCATGTCTGAAAAGGAGAAGGAAGAAGCAGAATGTATCCCCGTGGATAGGCTCTAGAAGGTATAGATTTTGGACTAATCATGCAGGAAAAGAACTATGACCACAGTATTACATGATGAAGAAACACGTCCACATGAGCCTGAAGTGTGCTTCTCTGATGGAGCAAAAGCAGGCTGACTTGGAATAAAGTGACATTCTGTTTTCAAAAAGGTCTTTACATGTGAAAAATACACGTGATGGACTCATGGAAGAAGCAAACAAGCAAAAGATGCTGATGTTGACATTAGTGGCCATGCTTGCTTCCTGGTGACACCAGACTAAAGGATTCAATGTCACACACTTCCTGTTTACGCCGAGACTGATGATGACTGATGAGCAGCGTTATAAATACATCATTCATTCATTTCATTCTCATGCAGCTGCACATAACACACCTTCGTCATCAAAATCACTTCAACAAGGGCAAGAAGGTACATGTTGGATCTTAGGGAGGTTCTAAGTAGAGCTTCAAAACACAAAAACAACAAATGGGAGTCAAACAAAAAAGCAACTTATTGCAAAGAAGCATTCAAGTGAAATAGGCTGTTCATCAAAAGTGGAAGAGCACAGCCTTTAAATGTTGGTAAAAATGTGGATTGAATGTGATGTAGTGTCAGGTATTCACTCTGTCATCATCTCTTGATGGCAAAGGCAACAACGCTTTCTGTCTTTGATTGTTGAGCTGCATAAGCAAGGCCTCTCTCTGGCAGCCACCATTGCTGCTGAGGTTGGACGCAGTAAGACACTCATTTCAACTGAACAAAAACATCCTGAGGCTCATGGAACAAAAAAGTCAAGCGGTAGACCCAAAAAATGAGCCGGAGGATCCCATTGGCTGTCCGTCAGGACACGGGACCATCCTCGGCCCAAATGAAGGTTGTTCCTGGTGCCGAGTGCAGTCCGATAACCATCAGACACCATCTGCCGGAGAAGAAACAACATCTTCAGAGCACCAAACATGGGACATTGAAAGGTGGAAGATAGTTTTAGTTTTCCCTTGACGATCCTGATGGCTTCCAACGTTGCTGGCATGACAAGGAGATCCCACCTGAGATGTTTTCCACATTGGTATCACTGATACCAGCCTGAATTTTACTCAGAATGAGATGGGAAAGGAAATCAGTGGTATCGCACATGACTGAAGCAAACCTAAGTGTGGAAGCAGCCTATAGTGTAGTTGTATTCATCCTGGCCAGCAGAGGGCAGCATAGAGCCTCCAGGACAGATGGATGCTTTATTTCAGAGAAATTCACATCTCTGTGCCTCCTCCTGCTCCTCTTGTAAAAAAAAAAAGCTTTGGCACAAGTAAAGTAAAGCTGTGTGTGCATCACGTGGGCCTGCAAGACATTCCTCACCTCACCTCACTTTTTCAGGACGGAGAAGAGCGCTCACTTAGTGGTTTCACTTTCTGCGGCCCTCACGCCCAAAAACCAAAGTGCGCCAAGCTTTTTGTCACACGAAACAATTCCCCTTCTTTTTTTAGGGCCGTAATGAGCAAGCAGGCAAAGTTGACGTAGGAGGAAGAATAAAGACACAGTGAGATAAGATACGCTGCCAAATACGCGCTTCCAGGGGAGGAACAGAGGGACTTTTAAAGCACCCCCGTTTGAAACAGATGCTGTTTTTAACCCAAAACCTTAATGGGGGAGCCGCCTGGCCTATGATCACGTTCCAGTCAGGACCCAGTGCCCAGCCTCTAAAGTGGGGCCACACCTCTTTTCAAATGACCACCCCTACTAGAAATATACTAAATATGAGCTATATTTGTAAATATGAGTATTTATGTACGTAGTACATGTCTATCAGGGCCGCACACGCTTTTTC
Source organism: Dunckerocampus dactyliophorus (assembly GCF_027744805.1). NCBI lineage: Eukaryota > Metazoa > Chordata > Actinopteri > Syngnathiformes > Syngnathidae > Dunckerocampus > Dunckerocampus dactyliophorus. The sequence goes on along the minus strand of NC_072829.1, from coordinate 490,182 downwards.
AGCACCTAAGTTGCAAGTGGACGTGATGGAAGTCTTACTATGAAACACGTGCATCCAATCCACGACTTCACATCTGACCATCACTTCGTTTATCCACAACCACAATCAGCAACATGAAAGCTGCGTCTCCGTGTGGACTTTCACACGGCCGTCCGCCACTGCTGTGGGAGAGCAGAGCGGGCCAGGAGGGGAACTTAACCCCTTCAACCCCAGCCGTTTTTCAAAAGACACGCCTTCAGTAGCGGCCATTTTACACCATTTGGCTGATCTTTCAAGGAACGCAGAATATTGTGTTGTATGGTTATACAGTATGAACATGGAACCTACCAAAAGAACCTTCTACCTTTTTATGTTCTTTAGTAATCATCAGTAGAACTTTCAGGAAAATATCAGTTCCCCACAAAAAAAGGGAGAAAAGCAGCTTTTTGTGAAAAGATACATTTTAAGCAGAACTTTCACTCTGACACAAATATTACTTTGCTTTTGTGACAACTCAAATTTCTAAACAACTACACCAACATAAACAACACAAACAACATCCAGGTAACCTTTGAAAAAGTGTTGTAAAAGTGCCACCCATTAGTGGGGAGTTGCGTCATCACCTCTTTGTGCCTCTAAAGACGTGTAAATACGTTGGTGGGAGGGGTTTTTACAAATACCAGTTCATGTCAGCTGACTGATGTCAGGTGACATCTACAAAGACCCAAACTACCTTGGTCACGGGCACCCTCGCTCTAAAGTCAGACAAGATGCTACAGGAGTGCAGCAAATAAAAAAGAAATGAAATGTTGCTCCTGTGAAGTCGGAGGTTTATCCAATCAAAGCTGCTTCTCCTCCTGCTCTTCCCTGTGACCACACAGCGACGTGCTAACGTGCTACTGGATTTTATGGCGCATCATCTAAAAGTCTGGCTGGTTTTCAGGTCACGTGCGCTCCTTTAATGCAAGCGCACAGGTTGGCAGCCGTTCCTCACCTTCGCCACTCACATTTGTCTTTCTTTCTTCATCTCTATAAAACCATTCCAAGGTTTATTTAGCCTCTTCCACATCAAAGCGAGAGGCGGTCACATCTCATCACGGCAGAAAGAAGAGAATATCTATTCCATTACTGAAATATAATCACACATCATTCCCTGCGAGAGCTGAATTAACTCCTATTTACACTTGCCCACCGGTCATGGAGACCCAAAAGAAAATGGAAAAGATGCAAATGAGACTCTCGGGTCCTTAAATATGGCAGCTTGAAATAAAGCAACAGTTGGAGAAATAAAAAAGTTTCTTATGATGGCGACACCCAAACCTAACACGGCCATAAACAGCCGCTCCAACCCATATTTGGCCACTTTATTGAACCTGTAATGGAAGGCGGGGGATCAGTGAAGGAAAGCCATGACAGAATGCTAGTATATTATTATCATTGTTGTTGTTATTATTATTATTATTGTAGTATTTTAGGCCATTCATGTTCAGAAAAAGTATGGGTATCATGTCAAGATAATGAATGAAAACACTCATATGAATCATGAAAATATGAATTAAACATAACAAATATATTATGCTACGTAAAATAGACTATACATATTCTTATTGTCATTGTTTTTAAAGGTGATTAGCAAAAAAAACCATAATGATATTAATGAAACATAATAAAATGCAAATATAATTAGTTTAGAAGATTTATTTCTTTTTTGTCAGAATGAATATTAGAGGGTGTAGTTGACACAATATGAGGAATTTGTTATGCTGGGTTGGTGCAACAATAACAAAGTAAACAAAAGGTATGAAATGTGAATATAAATATAAATATAAATACTGTATACATATAAATATAAATCTAAATATAGATATAAATCTAAATATAGATATAAATATAAATACTGTATAAATATAAATATAAATATAAATATAAATATAAATATAAATATAAATATAAATATGTAGCAGCAGAAGAACTGCTGGTGGAGTTCAAGAGAACCATAGAATTCTAGCATTATTTTATCAGGAATTTTGAGGGTGCAAATGTATTATTATTGTTGTTATTATCATTATTATTGTAGTAGTTTGGGTGATTAAAGTGCCAAAAAAGTCTGGGCAATATGTAGCGATAAGAAGGAAAAGATTAATGAAATATAAGAAAAGAATTGTACAGTATGATGCTATCATGCTATCGTTATTGCTAGTGTCATTTTGAAAGGTGATTAGCAAGAAAATGATATGAACAAAACATAATAACATGTAAATATGCAATATAGAATTCTTTTCCAATATATAGTTTTTGAATGTGAAAGGGTTTTCAAATGTTATTGTGAGTAGAAGAAGTCATATTAGATTTGTATGACTAGAATGACATTTAGTAATAAAGTGCAGAGCATCCATCAAGGACAAAGGACATTTGCATCCAAATGAAACCTTCATGGACCTCCTGCACACAGCATGCGAGTGTGCCATGATTGAGATTTCATTAGAAACTCATCAGGCAACATATGGAGGGTTCTTCATGGGTTCTTTATGGGTTCTTCGTGGGGCCATGCCCCGTCGCCAGGGCAACCTTACAGCTTCACTGCTCCATCCCAACAAAAGCCAGGAGGGAGCACACGGATCATCAGTGTTTCTGTGTAGAGGAACTAAGACAAGCTGGCCGGTGCTCCTGTTAGATATCAGGGATTGATGTTTGCAAGGTCAGACAGAACTTTGATGGAGTTGAGCAGAGTAAAAGCTGCCAATGAAGCCTGAGGGCACGTACGCTGTGATTTAAAGCAAACAGCAAAAGATGGAGAAGGAAGAAGGAAACGTTCTTCAATAAAGGTGACTGGCTGTGTGCTGCTTTCACGTTCGTGCGCTGAAAAAACAGCAACACTTGAAAGAAACCCAAGTGATATTAAAATGAGACAACTTTTCTTATTTCAAGCAAAAGATTCTGCCAATGCGATAAGCAAAATTTCATTGGCTTCAATTCTTATTAGTACAACATTTTTCTTGTGACTTTTAAGAATAGAATGAGTCCTAAAATAAGCAGACTGTTTTTAATGACATGGCTAGAGTGAAGTCAGATGTTTCATTCATAGCTATGAACCACTGTTGGAGTCTCCAACTGCATCATGCATGTTGTTGGAATGTGGAAGAACGCCAGAGTACACAGAGAACACCCACGAGGAGGGCATGCAGGTTCTGCATGGCGATGTTCTAAAAGGGATGTGAGCCAGGCGAAGAAAAAAGTGTGATTGGATCTAAAATTCACTTCATTCAACACAATCAGACTTCTTTTTCTTTCTGGCATGATTGGCATGTCAATTCACTAGTTTTTACTTTTGTAAACTACGTAAAAAAGTTGGATCAAGTTGAATCATCTGACGCATTTACACAGATTTTCGGACTGGATGAAACATAATAATCTGGGTACGCTCTACGCAAGTTCACATTGGTCCCAAATCAGCAAGTAATGGTTGCGTAAAATGGGCCTTTTTTCCTTTCTTGAAATGTAGTTTTTGCAGTGGAGATATTTTCTCTGTGAGTCTTTTCTTAAATGAGGAAAGTTTAGAAACCACTTTGTTCTTAACTGAAGACAAATATATGTTCATCTGTTGTTGAAGAATAATCCAAATAAGGTTTTTAGCTTGTTATGAGAAAAAAGAACTCATTTCTTGCCAAAACATATCTTCATAAGAATTTGTATTATAAATAATAAGGAATGTTTGCTTAAAATGGGGCTATTTTTCCTTTCTTTCTTTCTTGAAATGTAGTTTTTGCAGAGCGGTAGTGTGTGGTCCGTAACGCCGCACCGGGACGGCACTAACGAGGAAGTTGTAATGATCTCCTTTTAACTCCACATTCTCCTACGCTTGGGCTTGGATAGAGTGGAGCGTGATATCCTCCTGTCACGTTTGGACCGGGATGTACAGTACGGGCACGGTTCTGGTATTTTCTGTTAAACTCTTTTAGTGGAGATGTGTGATGGACGTCAAGGTAACTTATTAAACAAATGAAAGCCAAACCAAACCAAGTTGAAAGCCCCAAAGTCCATCCTCCAAATGTTTCTTTCCAAATCTAGTGTGTGTGTTGTGACTGCAGCAGCGTTGCATCCTCTCCTCCTCCATATTGGACAAAATAATTGACTGTTTTCACGCGAGCATTAGTCAGCGATCACACGCCCTCGATGTTCAGTTGCCTCTTTTCTCAGCACAGATCAAATAGAAGCGTCCAACCGACACGTAAAGGGAAAATTGGCCAGCATGAATACGGATCCTAATCACTGGTCACTGTTTATCTTTTCTTCTCCAAACCAAACCTTTTGATGTGGCTAAAAATATGATCAGCGTGTGGACTCACAGGGCAACTAAGATGATGAAAAGTTCAGCTTTAATGTAAACACTGCCTGTGCCGTAGCGCTGCACCATAATTATCCGTCCCTTATGAGGGAACTATGACATCACACCAATAAAATCCCACAACATTAACATTGTTACATTAACAGTAAAAATAGCTCCAATAAATGATCATTTAAAAAAAAAAAACGCACCAATGATTACCCGTATTGTGTGGGTAAGCAAATCAAGTGCTGCTTTTTTTTCGGCTGCCTGTGACGTTACTGTCGTGACTTCGCCTGAGCTCAGGGGACGTGTGCACAAACTCCACAGTAAAAAAGCAGCTGTAAAGGTTGTTGGTTGTGTGAATACAGTCTACACCAGGGGGGCCATTACGTCGATGGCGAGCTACCGGTAGATCGCCAAGGTAGTTTGGGTCGATGGCATCACTTTGTAGTTGTCATATGACATCAGTCAGCTGACATTAAGCTCTCCTCCTGATTGCTGCTCGCTCCCCCGCAGCGTTTCAAGCTAACACAAAGATGCAACTTTCATCTTTATGATTGTGATGATGGATGAACTAACTCTGCTCTAAGATGTCTATATCTATAACTAAAGTTATCTGTTCACTTGCAGCGGCTAGCTTTGTAGAAAAAAAGTGTATTGTTTAATGGCTTTGCTTGGGGTCATGAACTCTACTACAGAAATCTGTGTTTTCTACACGTTGGCGTCTTAAACTATTATTTCATGATGACATTAAAAATGTGCCCATTGGTGAAACCTTTTCAATATGTTGTCTTGACTTGGGCTGCATTGCCTTTTGCATCATCATTTTAAATTCTTGTATGTGGCTAATGTTTGATAGTAAATACTAACTGAACTACAACTAATGAACGTTACGTAGCTAATGTGACTGACATATTACCAGTACTCACTCACTAGTACACAACTATTTAGGATTATGTGGAATTATCTTTATTTCCATATTGGAGTGAATTATGATAGCAACTACTTTGATGACCTGGAAACTTTGAAAATGTGAATGTCAAATACTAATCATGAATATTTACAATAGAATTTCAGAGTTTACTGCTTACATTTTGTATATGTTCTATGTTTTATAGAAGAGGTACATCATTTGGACTTGTACTTGCATGCTGAGAAAGTGCGTGCACTCCTGATATACATGTATAACCTACATAAATACATACTTATATTCTATTAAAATAAATATAGTCAATATACATATGTTCTATATTTATAGTAGCAGGTAGATCTTTGGGACTTGGTCATTTTAAAAGTGTGAGCACCCCTGGTGTACAGTATATATTATCAGATTATCAGATGTGATATAAGCAGGAAGTTGTGTGTGTGCGTGTGAAAAACAAGATAGGAGTTGATGAATCCTAGGGTAGAATAGCAAGAATAGCAAGAAGCCACAGACGAGTAAGTGTGTGTGATTGACTTTTCTCATGGAGCCGGAGCCCAGACAAAGACTCAAAAGGGGGTCCGAGTGGAAAAAATGTGCCCAGCAAGCTCCTTCAGTATTTTCCAGCTGCCTTTTGTGGCGGCGGCCACATTTCTTGAATTGTCAGCGAGTCTCCAGCAGCATCTATACACATCAGTCACACGGGCTGTCCTATTTATTTTATCTCTTGTTCCCTCGCTCTCTCTTTGTTTTTGTTTCCTTTGGTACTGTCAGGTATTTAAGCAGCCTGCCGGTTTTATAGAGCTCCCTCAATGGTCTTGATGGACCCACGACTCAAAGGACAGCATGTGACCCATCTGACCGAAATCCCCTTTATGTACCGCCTCTCTTTGTTGCTTTTGTTTTTGTGTGTCTGGGAGAGAAAGAGGCCAAAAGGAGCACTTCATTGGGTAGGAGGTTACCCTCTTGCTCTGTGGAAACATTCAGGGAGGCGGGGGCGCATTTCATTAGGAAGGAGTCAAACACGGCAATAAATAATAACTTGTGACCCCTCAGGTCTGGAAAGTGGGAACAGTTCACAGAGGTCATACCCTCAATACTTTATTATCGCTGCTACTACTGACCCCCCCATCATTCATTCTGCAATGATTTTACTCCTGTACCCATTATTGATTATTCTTATTATCAATATTATTACTAGGGCTGGTAACTAATATGTTTCATTAATTAGGTTCATTTTTTTAGCGTAATTACCACACAGGCATCATGGCAAGCCGACGGCGGCACAGTGTCCCTCCCCACAGAGGAGCTAACCCCCACAGTGTATGTATCTGTATCTGTGCATATACGTACATACGTACTGTATATGTGCATATACGTACATACATATGTAACTCCTATTCCAAACAAACACACCTCATTGCAACAACACGTCCTCGTTGTCACGAGAGACAGGCTGCGAGATGTCTTCATGGACACTCCGACATCACAAGGTCTTTATTATGCGTGGATGGGTGGTCGAAATCAACAGAAATGCAATGAAAATCAATAAGTGGATATTCTTATCACTCACTTTTAACCCTTAATGAGGGAGTAGAATTTGCTGCATTTAAGTGTGCTCGAAAATCCCAGAAAATGCACTCAAAACATGTGAATGCAACTGAAATGACTCCTCATTGCTCATAACTGATTGAAATATTGTGCTATTACATCTGTTAAAGCGTTAGCTAAATAGATTTTCAGGCATACTGTATGTGTCATCTCTTAATTTGAAGTTGATTTGGTGCTGCTAATGCAAACAAACAAATCAAATCCCGCCCTTTCAATAAAGTCCAGTAAAAATGGGCATGTTTCAGACATGGTCATGGTAATTGTTTCACGTATTTTCAACATGCATACAAGTTACATTGGAATGTTAAATAAAATAAAATAAAATAAAAATGTTTACCATTTGACAGCCCTAATTATTACTCAATACTTTATTATCAGCACTACGTCTGACCCCCCCATTCATTCTACAATGCTTTTACTCCCGTCCTTATTATTTCTTCTTCTTCTTATTATTATCATGACTACCATGCAATACTTTATTCTTAGTACTACCACTGAGCACTTATAATTTATTTATTTTTTTTTATTATTATGATGCTATTATTTATTACTTAAGAGTGTTTTTTTATTCCTTAATTGATTTATTATTTATTACTGGATCAATCAGGCAGGGGTATGCAACCATTTTCCACCAAGGCCCACCTTCTGAAAAACCAAAGCATTCATTTTAATATTTTGTATTATTCAAACATGTCATAAATACGTGCATGGCTCAGATCAAGGGTACCCTTTGCTGTCTTCAACTTCACTTGAGTAGTATTTGAAATTGTTGTACTAACAATGTGTACTATCCCTATCACTCTGACGTTTATAGAGTGAGGAAGCTTACCAAACCATAAATGAAGCCTGTTCATGTTTTTATTTTGCGCTAGCACGGCTATGTTGTAAAAAAGTGTCTATATTTGGACATTGAAATGTTACGTGTAAACATGTCTACTTTTGTTGTGAAATTAACAATATTTTCTCTGATAATTTTGTCTTGATTTCTACTTAGAATTAAAGAATGATGTCTGAAATTGGTTTCTAATGTGTTTTATTCAAATATTCTCAGTGTAAAAAAAAATAACTGTCGTGTAATCATTAGTGAAACGTACATAACCTTTGTGTCCGCCTGTTGATGAAAATTTTGAAGAACATAATTCCACGGAAAAACAAACCCCATGATGATTACAATGGTATATATTCATGGAATAATTACTCAACTCTGCAACTAAAGTGATTTTTTTGTGTGTAAAAGAGTAAAAAAAGATTATTTGAACAAAAGTCTAACACCGAGTGGACACCGAGTTATGTACTTTACATTTAAGAAAGAGTGAACTCGGGAGGGTTGCTATGAGAAATGGAAGATGTCTCCAGCTCTGGTATGTTGGGTGTGTGTTTTGCAATGTTTGAAGTTTGTGTTGATAACATTACCAAGGTCTATCCACCAGTTTGACATTTTAAATGTAACACTTGGGTACCCTTGATCTGAGCCATGCACATATTCAAAGAAAATGCGGCCAACAAAAAGTGAATTTTTTTTTCCCTTTTTTGTAACTCTTTTCATGTTATGTGATGCCCTTTTGTTCTTTTTTTTTGTTTTTTTTTAATTTGCGGAGGGCAGGCCAATAAAGAATGAGCTGAGGGGCCACACTTTAAACAGCCCTGGAATGAACGTTGGTATTATCCCTGTTAGAAAACAGCAGGCACAATTCAATCAACCCGGCGTCTTCCAAGCTACTTGGAAATGTTGCTGGTGAATGAATGAGGTATTTTAGAAATGTTGCTGGTGAATGAATGAGGTATTTTAGAAATGTTGCCGGTGAATGAATGAGGCATCCAGACGCCGCTTAGCTCTGCTTCTTCCTGCTCCTTTTCATCGTGCACGTGTAAAAATGTGGTGTACTTTTCTAAGCATGTCGTCTTGAAGACATTAGTCGGTTGGTTTCCTGATGGTGTGTGTGTGCGTGTGCGTGTGCGTGAGTGTGTGTGTTTGACGATGAAGTGTGCAAGGAGGCCCCTTGCTCGCCTGCACGTGTTGGCTGCCGGCTGATGAAGCGCCCCCTCCAAGAGGAAAGCTTGTAAATGAAGAAGTACGACTCGGCATGTTTTATTCACAAGCCACAAAAGCAGCACTTTGTATTTACCTTGGAAAGAGCTTCTTCCCTGCAAGTCTGCTGAGACAAAACACGCTCTAATTAAAGACGAGGAGGGGTGCACACCCCCGCTACACCTACATTTCCTTGCCTCCTAAATTTGCGTGACCTGGCCGGGACGGGGATTTTGCTGAGTTGCCCAACAACAATAGCCTCTGGGAATTCTCTGTGCCCAACTCTGCCCCACTCCACCCCAGCCGCCCACCCCCTCGGTCCCCTGCTACTCTGCAGCACTTCCTGTAATCATCCCCACATGTGGTGGTGGCATTTAGCTCCTCTACCATGGCACACATCATTAGCACCTCTACCATGCTCCAGGCCAAAGGGCCAACTTTCTTAATGGTGGTGGGAGGTAAAGGGGGCGGTGCTTGGAGGAGGTGGGGCTTTAATGACTGAATGGTGCCACCTAGAGAGGTTTTGACATGCCGAGGTGGCCGAGGCCGCCTTGCACGGTGTCGATGCGGAAACCCCGTGTCCCGCTCCGGGGCCGGCGTTCACGTAAAGGGAGTGTCTGCATGGGGTGGGGGGGGCGTCACAGCGGGGTTAAAGGTCAATCTAGTGAAAGCTGTAAATCCCAGAAAGGAGAGCAGCCTAAAGGTCAGCCAGTCATGGTGATTAGAAGATGCCAGAGAGGCGGGGGGTGGCACAAAGGAAGCCCTCGTGCATGCGACGGCGGGCCATTGTTTTGTAAAATGCCACTTTTGACAACATGACTTGTATATTTCCACATAATGGAGACGACTTCCTGTGAGGAGAAAGGAGCGTTTAAGCAAACATATGAGAAACATGCGAGCACAGAGAGTTTATTTATTGTGTTGTTATTGTTCACTTATGCAACTAAATCAATCTTTTAAAGGCCAAGGAAGCATATCTGCTAACTTATGATCGTACAGGCCGCCAATATTCATTGTTAACGTTCGTCAAATACACGTTGAAGTTCACTTCAAACAAGATGAGCCTAATCCACTACAATTCTTTTTTGTTATAATAATTTGCTTTTAATTTACTATAATATAATTGCAGCGCCAGTTTAATTTATGATATCCATTCTTTTTTGTTGTGATATTCTACTAATTGTTAACATTTTACTTAAAGGTGACTTCAGTTAAACAAACTAGTGTCATTTATGTTTTCAACTGTAAAATACTTTTGACTTGGAGTTATTTACATTTATAATTATTACATTTATTCATGGTTGAATGATTTAAACATGCTCTTTTCGGGGGTTAAAATGGTGACTGATTTGAATGTTGCGTTAACAGCATTGTCATCTGTGGAGTGGATCAATCAGATCAATCTCAAGCAAAAGCAAAATGTGTGAGTGTGCCATTTCCTTTCTCAACGCTTGCCGGACTTTTCTGAGAAAGGCCAAGATGTTGTGATCGTAGCACTTAAAAAGAATCCATTTCCATTGCTCTGATGTCACACTTATCCTGCTTAAACCCACTAGGGGGCATAATTGCATGTTATCTGGGGATTTATAGGATGATATGAATATTGCCACAAGTTCTTTCATGCTGAATGTGTTTTACATGAATAACAACAAGCTATAACCAATGCAGTTTATTAGTACTAACAAGCTAAAGCACTACTGTATAGATCATCAACGGATGATCAGATTATGGGGATAAATGCCAACACATTGGATTATATGACGTATTTTAGCCATCATCGTAACGGATGGTGCAGAAAATGAGGTTATTATTGATGAATGATTCATCATCATCACTAATTCCTTTTAATAAGAATAGCGGCGCGCATGCTATTCTTGCCATCAACACTGAAGCGTGATCAATCACGTTACCTCAAAGGCCGAGGCGGCCATTCATCTGCGTGCACGCATGCATCTTACGTAAAAGCCAATAGCCTTGTAAGAAGTCTTGTTTTTAGTCTTTCATTTGAGTCTTGGATTTCACACAAAAAGTTGATCGTTGCCATCATAAAAGCACGATTAGCGCTACAGCAGGGGTCTCAAATTCACGGCCCACGGGCCATTTGCAGCCCGCCAGGTTGCATTTTGCGGCCGGCGAGTCGCCATCAAAGATTACTGTAAATGCGACCCGCGAGGTCTAAGCAAATCCAACGATACTCAGAGGGTGCAAGCGCAAGCTGGCACGGAACTAAGAGTGAGTGTGTCACATACAGAAATGAACAGGGGGCGAACACTACCGACAAAATAAATGACAGCACATGCAACAGGCAAGTTAATACACACTCCTTCGGGGAATAATAAACAACGCTGAACACATGACGTCAGCAACGTTTGGCAAACCAAGTGCCGCAAGGCATGCTGGGAGCCGACATCACTCCCAAATAGGGTTTGTTACAAAATATCTGTACTGTGTTCCCTCGCTACGTCGCGCTTCACCTTTCGCGGACTCGCACATTTTTTACATTTTTTTAACGGCATATGAACGTGCATTGTTTTTTGTCCTTGTGGTGTATTAGATGTATCTGTTGGTGCTGCGTTGTATGTGTCTGTTGTTGTATTTACTACTGCTACCAGCAGAGGGTGTTGGATACTCATGTTGAAGATGTGTATGGTTCCACCTGTCTAAGTATGTGTTTACGTGTCTGTGCCAGCATATTAGGAACCCACAGTAGACAATATCCGGCTAAATATAGAGCCACAACAGGCCTGATTGGCTAAGGGAGAACCCGCCCATTGTCTTCTGTGTCCTGATTGGCTGTAGACCATTGTCAATTATCTCCTTTTCCTGCCACGGTCAATAGTAGCTAGCAAACTGTGTGAGCTGCTTGCTAACCGCCAATAAACAATAGAAGAAGAAGAAGAAGAAGAAGCTAACCGGCTAAATGAATCTTCGGTTGGAAGAGTCGGACGAGGAGGAGGAAAATACGATGACAGGAGCAATATGTTTTAACGAGGACACAAAAACGCTACAGTACAGCCGACCGGCGCCAGGATGAAGCACGATCAGAGGAGTGAAATACGTGTGAGTCACTTAATCATTTCCTGTGTCCATCCTCTTAGGTTTATCATTCAAATTCAAAGGAAGGTTTGAACTTCTTTGAGAGTGTTTACACAAGAGAGTAATGTGAGAAAATGTCATTGCCTGTATGGTGAGGGGTTTTACAGGAAACAAGTAAAGTTGGATACTTTGCGGATTTCACTTATTGCGGGCTATTTTGGGAACCTGGGAACATGTATATCCAGTGCTTTTTAAAATCACTATTATGATTCAAATATAGCCGCTACAAACTTCAATCACCGTTTCTGAGTGAGTCGCCATTTCACATCTTGGAGAAGCTCCTCACCAGACACAAAACCAACGGCGCATAATCGTGAAGTTAAATGGAAAGATACGATGTTATGTTAGCATAGTTCAAAACAAAAGTGTGGACTTTGGCTCTTATAACTTGGACAAGACAAGGCTGGGCAAGGACTTCACAGTATGAAAGAAGTCCATCCATCCATTTTCTACATTTTAAAATAGCTTTACTGTTACCTCAACACCTAAACCAAAATCCTGTTTGCACGTGTGTTGCACGTTATCGTAAGCCAAGTATCGCGTATCGTACCGTATCGTGAGGTACCCGTAGATTCTGAGCCCTGCTGACGATCCTTGATGCGGCCCAGCTTCACCCACCATCTACCTCCAGCGGCCCCCGGGGAAACTGAGTTCGAGGCCCCTGATCTACAGTCAATGTTTTAAGCACCATGTGAATGGAATACAAGTGATTTATAATACAAGCAAAATCAAGTAAAAGCACTCGCTGAAAGACGACGAGACAAGAGGGTGTTTCATTTCAGGTTCACACTTTTCTTCCTGGCCATCAGCGGTACCCTTGCAAAAAAGACAAGGAAAAAGCAAAACACACTCAATCCTCCATCAGATGCTAACTGACCTTAATTGTCCATCTTGGCTTTTTGACATGATGTATTTGGTGGCACTCGCATGGCCCGTATGAAACAGCGTAAAACACAGTAAACCCTCCTTTATGGCGACTAATTGGTTCCAGACCAGACAGTGCTAAGTGATGTCTTTCTTTGTAAATGGAATACTATGATAGGTAGAGCATAGAAAACCTGTTTACCACCTTCTAAATTTGCTTTTAACATTGTTAGAGCCCTCTAGACATGAAATAACACCCCTATAGTCACCTTTACACTTCTATTACCCAACATAGAAGACATAATAAGAGAAAATAAGACATACTCTAGACCAGGGGTCGGCAACCTTTATCATCAAAGAACCAAGAAAACATCTAATTGAAACCCACTTGGAGCACCAAAACCTATTTGAGCACTAAATTGAAGGTAACGCATAGAATTTCCTTCAGCAGGTTGTCCCGTTCATTTTCTGTCTTCCTAGCGGAGTGACAAGCCACACCTGTTGCCACTTGGAAATTAGTTGTGTCTCCTAAGCCTTCTCCACTGATTTTGGCTCAACATTTGCAATAGAAGTGTTGTCACACATCAATTAGTTCCAGTTCCGGTACCACTCTCTGTGTCACTTTAGTTGTCATTGTTCATTAGTGACACACACACACACACACACGCACACACACGCACACACACGATGATGATATGTTGGATACACAAACCCAGGCCTTTGTCTTTCAATGTGTGAGCACAATATGTCTTCTGAATAGCTTATATTTGTATTTTATTCAGGCCAAACAAGTGTTTGGATATGCATATTGTTGGACTAGTGATAGGCCGTAGCCAACCGCTAAACAGCGAGGAACCATGATGCGAATGGTTAGCGCAAAGTAGGGACGTACACCTCTTCGTGGCAGACTATTTGACATGCATCTGGATAAACGGGCTACGATGCCATTCGAAAATGATCTATTTTAAAAACAGAATAATTCCATGAAAGCCAATTGTATAAAAGTATTACATTCTTGCAGTATTTTCAAATGTGTAAAAGAGCACATCATATCCCCAAGCATGCTGTAAGGCGGGGGCCCACAACCACCGCACTCATTTTCAGGCACAATGATTGAAAAAACTATTTAAAAAATGCAAATGACTACATTGAATTTTATGTAAATATCAATTTTGGAAATATGGGCCATTATTGTATTCAAAAAATAATTTACAGTTAGAAATCCCACCGTGTATCTTTGTCCCACGCTGCACAGATGGACTACTATACTGTCACTTTACCCGTTTGCTTTCACCTCATATTTGCTCCCAAATGCTGGTACTAAGTGGGAATGCATAAAGTTGAGATGTGATGACCTTGGTGAGTGCTAACGAGTATATTTGTTCTGAAAAACAAAGTCCAGGCTGGTACTGGTGGATGGTGGCTCTGCATTCATTTAGTGCTTTTCATTGATGTTGTTCCTTCTTAGTTGTACACAATACGTCATAAATAAGACCAATTAGATGTGGCTATCATGTACAAACTGCTAGTTTGATTGTTATCCATCCAGGAGGCTGATACCCATGCAGCCGTATCTCTCGCTCGTCAAACTGGATATCCGCTCGCATCGGTTCATCCTTCACAACTCTAGTATACAGTTATGTGAATGAATTAGGAAACCCCATGATTGGTTTGTGTTAGCTAACTCTTCTACTCCGGAAAGGTGAAATTGTGTCCAAACGTGCACCCCCGCTGTGTCGCCTGTGCTATTTCTCGCACAGCTCAACACGCTCTACCAAACACCCACTGTAACTTTGGGGTGTCTCGTCCAATCAGTGTGAAATGCGGCGCACACCATGAAGAGGCTGACAAGCACGTGTCTGGAAAATTTGAGCAAGATTGGGTGGAAAACACGTCCTCCGTCAAGCAAAATGTCTTTGCAGGGACCATATTGTCCATAAGTCATTGAGCACTTCACGTGGCTTTAGGTGAGGCGTCTGCTTCCACTTTGTGTGTGTGCTCTGTGTATCCAAACATGCCACTGAATGCAACACAAACACTCTTTTTAGAAGACCTGAGCTTGGCTTCCCGCTGCTCCAATGACCTGTTTCACCTCCAGACGAGTTCAGCTGCTCAGCCTGCATCCAAACGCAGGGAGGATGCGCCAAACTCCATCGGCTCCCCACATTCACACAAGAAGTCAAAGAATTCTCCTGGCTTAAGTGCGGATAAGTAAAGAAGCAGCAACAATTTGAGGGGAGGCCCTGGTGGCATTGTTGGATGATCTGGGCTTAATGGAGCTTCGTTAGCGTGTAACAAGGCGTTTGGTCACTGCTCCATTTGTCAGCTCTTAGAAGTTCACATTGAAGATAGCTGGCACACAAATAAATGAATTCATTAAGACTCGTACGGCGATAAACAATCATTTTTTTTGTCTCTGAGCGGCCACTGGAGAGCCGAGATCCATCTTTCATGTCGCTGCTTAAAAGGAAGGAGAGTGGAGGCGTACACGGGCTGAATAGAACCGCCCCAGTTTGGTAATCGTTCTCTCTATCTTTTCATATGAGCAGACCTTTCATTCCATCCCTTTCAGCTCAAAAGGAGAAGAAGAAAAAAAGTTTGTCACTCCCCTGTTTCTTTAGTTGTGTGCTTTCTTCGCCATGCTCTTTCTAGTTGCAGCCTAATCCCAGCCATGCATGAGCGATCAGTTGTGTCCTGTTGTTTCACTGTTCTGCTAGTTTTCTAGCAGTAGGGTTCCTTCTTTGTTCCTTTTCTTTGCCAGACACAGAAAAGGTAAGGAGAGGAACGAGTAATGAAATCTCCTCTGTAGACTTAGGCCTTTGTGTCCCCTTCATCTGGATTTTCAGACATAGCTTTGACTGTAATTAAGGCGGATTGTTGCCGCGATGCGCCTCTCTTCTGCTTTTCCTCTTGCCCTTTGGAGGCTTCCAGGAAGGCGGCATCAAACGCTCCTCTCCGGTGCTATCTGGAGCCCGGCGACTGCGGAAGCTGCCCTTGTTGTTATGGAGGGGTCAAAGAAAAAGTTGGAGAAAAAGCAAGTCTGACAGGGCAGAGGCAGGATTGTTTTGACATCACAAAGCAGCTCTCAGACTAACTCCAACGTACATACAGCACCCTTGCACTGCTGAAAAACTATTAGGTATTATTAGTTAGCCACGAAGCTACCTTTTCCCTTCTGTCAAATGTGCTTTAAACGCACGTACTGGAGATGCATGATGTCTTTTTTGGTCAAACTGATAGCAATAACTTTCTGCCTCTCAAGACCGACATGATAGCGATAACCGTCTCATATCTACTTTTTTAAAATAAGTGTATTTGTGCACACGTGGAGGTAAGAAGGACTGCAATTAATGAGTACTTGTTGATTAGTCCTAATCAAATATGATGACATCACTACCACCAGGAGAACCAGAGTATAGAGGGGGAGGAGCCACCTGTTGTGACCCAGCAAGGTGCACTGTATTCGGGCACACTTTCCGAGCAGCTGGTGTGACGCCACGGAGGTCTCTGGCAAACGTTTTGCACTTTTCAAACGCCAGGATGCTGGTGTTTCAGGTGGCTGATGAGGTTTTTTTGTTCCAGATGTTTTTTTTCCACTCATCGTAGAGCACAGTTGGTAGAGCTAGTTGGTAGAGCTAGTTGGTACAACTAGCACGCAAAACATGAGTGTTTGTTTACAAGTGAGCTCAGGGGAAGTTGCGACACAGGCAGGAGAAAAAAGGAGCGCTTGATTTGCTCACCTGCACAGTACGGTAATCTCGCCTCATTGAAGCATTTTTTTCTAATGATCGGTTATCTGGGCTATTTTTCATGTTATTGGGTTTCTCAGTATGATGTCATAAATCCTTCATATCGCACCCCAACAACATGCAAAGCAATACATGTGATTTTGGAGTCATTTCCTTAGTGCTGTCACATTGTCCTTCCAACAGCCAAATGGGTGTGACTTATGAGGCGTTTTTTATTGGCCTATAGAGCAGTTATGATTGAGCCCTTTGAAGTCTGCCTAGCAACAAGTACCTGCGACGTGACTGGGCAAAAGAATAACAACAATTATTTAATCGACATTGCTACACTGGGTTTTATTCTAAACATAAAGTTTTTATTACAACTCACATGTGATTTTTGTTTCCTGCCACTGCTGAATACTGTAGTTTTACTGCATACTTTTCACATAGGGTAGGTGTGCGACATACAACAAGAAGGAACTATGCATTGGGGGTGGGGTCCCTGGCCCCATCAGATTTCTTTCTCTTCATGTATTTTATGTATAATACAGAGCAGTGAAAGGAATGTAACTTTTTGGAGTGATCCAGGGGCACAATGGGGAAGTCACGATTGAGTCGGATGAAGTCTGCCTAGCAACAAGTGGCCGCACTACTGTGTGACATAAGTAGGAAGAAGAATATACATTTCTGCATTCGCTGGATAGTTGAAGCTTTCTTAGTTGTTGTGGTGTGAGTGATTTGTTGACAGCGGTTGTCCAAGTACAGCATGTACAGTAGCTGTCTTGTCATACGTATAACGCTGCTGTTCTTTGCAGAGGATTATGCATGACGCTGTCCAGTAAGGAGTCCGCTGTGTGCGGAGGTGACGGTTATTAGCGTGATCATGGCACCGGCCTCTCCATATGGGCTCAGCGGGGACGGCGGCAGAGGCCCGTTCAAAGGGACACTTCATTGTTGCAGGCTGATCTCTAATCTCTGTGGTTGTCTGTCCTAATTAAAAGTCTTTCGGCTGCGCGGGGCGGCGGGGCCTCCGCTCGGCAGGAAATTATGATCGCAAACGTCTTCCTGTCGAGTCCCGCACTTGGCACTACAAAGTGACGCGGGCCGCCATTACCTGAATAGGCTGGAATCAGAGCAGACAGCCGCATCATCCCGGCTCTTAGTCTATCAGGGCTGTGCACAAGTGGCCATTGTTGACGCCAAAAACAGGATTAAGGAGGGTCTTCAAGGGAATTGATTTTCATGTGAGAACAATGGCGGGGCGCGGAACACTGGGGCCCGGGACTGAATCACACGGCCAAAGAGCTGCGTGAAAAGGGGTGCGAGCACCAAGATTAAAGCAATCAGGTTCTTTACCCCCACTCTTTTAGGGGGATAACACCCCCCATCCATTCTCTGGGCACAGTAATTTAAAAGTAGAGAATAAAATGGGAGGGAAGAAGGCACAAGTTGTTTACTTTACTTGCTCTTGACAAAGGTTCAAGAGCAATCAAAGGTGATGTTGAACGTTCCGGACAGCCAAAAGATCATGTTTGGGGAGTGTGGGCTCTTTGGGACGGAGAGAGAAGAGTGGGGTTAGGGAGCGTGGGGGGGTGGGAGGGTGAGAGACGACACGGTCCCGCGTTTGGGGGTGAACATGACGTGTCACTGAGAGGGGATCAGGGGTTACGGATGAAAGGGGCGGCCGCCTTGTCCTCCCGTCTTTGGCTGCCTGCGTGCAGCTGTGGGCGCCATTGTGGACGTGCTCATTTGCATACGTTTGGCAGCAGCTCCGGAAGGCGGCGCAGGGGGCCAAGAATGAGCAGCCTTGCTTTTTTTGAAACACAGGCAAAAGGGCGGGCAAGTAAACAGGCAGACACATAGCCGTGCATTAGCTGCACTTCCACCTCACCTTCTTCCAGCGTAAATATAAACAGCAGCTGTAAGGCCGTGTCAGCCTGATGTCATCATGACAGAGTGACGGGGCCAGGTTGGGTGGGTGGGGGTTCTTGGCTGTCTGGCTACGAGGGGTGTGTCTCTCCCAGACCAGAGACAGGTTTATTGGGCTTGATGAGTGTTAAGCTGCTGCGCCGAGCCACAATGGAGTCTGTGATCTCCCTTTGTGGCTTATTGGGAAGCACTGGTGCGCTCGGCAGCTCCCGCTCTGTCATTAGACAGATTGTGAACAGGCTGCACACGGCCCGGCCAGGGATGATGGAGCCACCGGCCACTTGATTGTGGGGCATGATGGGGGCTGGCAGGAGAGAGAATTCACAGGTCTGCTGTTTCATGGTACCCTTCTAAGGAAGCTGCATACTTCAGACTAGGGGTGTCCAAAGCGCCACCCCAGCGGCATTTGCAGCTGGCAGCTTGTTTTTTATTGTCCTGCGGCACATTGTAGAAATAAAATGAATAGATGAATTTATTTTCATTAATAGATCATACCGATCAATCTGATAACATTAAAAATAGCTCTCATAAGTGATCATTTTTTAAAAAAATGCTCCATTGAGGCGACACCACAAAGCAAGCGCTCCTTTTTTCTCCTGCCCGTGACGCTAACGGCCTGTCATAACGTCCCCTGAGCTCACTTGGAAACAAACATTCACTTTCCGAGGGAGACATTTTGTGTGCTAGTTGCACCACTTCTGCCTTCCTGTCAAACTATTATATGATATATATTTTTATACAATATTTTTATTTTTGATCACATGATATGTTTTCATTTTATGACTAGAACATGCTGCTGCTACAAGGCGATGTTGCCAAACAGAATTTCATTTTACCCCATTTCAATTCCCATGGAGCTCACAAAAAACCTCATCAACCACCTGAAACGCCAGCGCCACGGTGTTTGAAAAGTACAAAAGGTTTGCCATAGACCTCCGTGGTGTCACACCGGCTGCATGTGTCCGAATACAGTGCACCTTGCTGGGCCTCCCCCTCTATACTCTGGTTCTCCTGATAGTAGTGATGTGGTAGTAGTGATGTCATCATATCTCATTAGGACTAATCAACAGGTACTAATTAGTTCCAGTCCTTCTTACCTCCACGTGTGCACAAACTACACTTCCATCTAAATGTAAAAAAGTAGATATAAATTGTTATCGGTACCATATCAGTCTGGAGAAGCACAAAGTTATCGGTATTGGTATCGGTTTGAAAAAAACAGATATCATGCATCTCTAAAAATCAGAGCAAAAAATATGCAGCAAAAAGGGGAAAATAGAGCAAAAAGGCAAAATGTAAAGAGAAGAAGATGAAATGTTTATATGAACTAATATGCCACAAGAAGATGTATTTTGTTTCACAAACAGCTGGATTTGGGAAAAGACATACTGTACATCCAGACTCAAACTTATTTTTCACACACAAATGACTGTTGTTATTATACGGAGGATCTATACAACAGCAATCTTAATATGGGCAGTAAGTTGTCAATTATCCACATAAACAGCAGAAGCATGTATGCTAACTTGATCAAACAATATTTCAACCCATTCAAGGAACCCTTCAAAGTAATTGCAATCTCAGAAACGTGGATTCATGCTAACAAAGGTATGGACTTTGAGCTAGAAGGATATGAAAGGAAGTGGAGGAGGCGTGGCTGTGTACGTGGACAAACATCTGCACTACAAAATGGCGAAGAACATCCTAGAATAGAAAAAAGTCCAAATGTGTTCATAAGTTGTGTATATAGAGTCAAGTCAAAGATTGGAATGTTTGAGGACTGGATGAAGACAACCTTTACAGACATACAGGAGGTCAAAATACTATTTTTACATGTGGAGACTTCAATGTTGACCTCCTGAATCCACATAAGCACAACACGACAGATGACTTCACAGACACAACAACAGTTTGAGTGTATGTCCTAAAATGATGACAGTAAGCAGAATACCAGAGCACTGTGCCACCCTTATCCACAATATATTCACCAATGACTTGGATCAGAACACAACTAGCGGCCTGTTCATCAGTCATCATCTTCCAGTGTTCATCATTTACAATGAACATTAGAATAAAAGACAGGTGCAGGCTACAGAGACTTCTCAAAGGCTGCGCACAGAGTGGAGAGTGTCTACAGTGCAAAAGATGTGGATGACGCAAATGCCAACTTTCTATGGAGCTCTACCATAAGAACAGGGAAAGCCCAAGAAGCAAAAGAAAAACCAGCAGCTGTGGATGACAAAAGGACTAAAAAACACCTGTAAGAATAAGAAGACATGATACAGGACATTCATCATTCAACAGACTAAAGAAGCACAACAAAACTGCGATGCCCGTGCATGTGAGGCCTAATTTGCATAGGTCACCGCCTATTATTTCCTATATAAGGTAAAAAATGTGCCGTGCGCAACAGGCAGCTGGAGGCGGAGATGGCAACGCGCAAGGGCAAGACTGAGGAGCAGCTGGACAACAAACGAAAGAAAAAGTTCAATTCTACTGAAATAGAGGTGCTTTTACAAGGAGTGAGCGAACACAAGACCACCTTATTTTCACGTGTATCCACCGGTCATCAGGCCATCCAAAAAGAGTCGGCATGGAGCACCATTGCAGGAAACATAAATGCCGTTTCCACGGAGAAACGCACCACCGCAGAGGTTAAAAAGAAGTGGTTTGACTTAAAATAGACTCAAAAAAAAAGATTGGACTGCACCGGAGGGATCTGGAGGAAACGGGAGGCGGGCCATCAATCAGAAACCAAACCATTTCAGAAAATCTAGAAAATATTTACACAATCATGATGGAAAAATAAAGTCAAAATACATAGTTTGTGTGTGACAATGTATTTTTTCTGTGGTTACATTTGATTAGACGCTGCCTAATTAATACAGCAGCCCCGTGCTCTGGCTCAAGACGTGGCTGGGGGCGCATGTCCTTATCTGGGGGTGCTCCGTGCGCAATAGACACACCACGTTTCATTGCGATGTTATTCTGATGATCCTGCACCCCTGCAAGAACAGAGAGGGAAGCCTGAAGCCTGAAGCGGGACATCAAATATTGGTGGCTTTCAGCAAATAAATCTAATGGTCCCTTTACATTCTCTCTCTGCGCAGCGCACGTCCAGCCAGCCTTTGTTTTTGATGAATTGGGATTTGAATATATATTTATCCATGGAGTATATTTTAGTTGTTTTGATGATAAATCATCGTTGGGATATTTTATTTGCACTACATTTTTTGGGATCAGGTTGCAAAATCCATCATGAGGGCGATTGCGCATTGAAAGTGCAAGCTTTGCTTGTGCGTAAGAGTCCTCCTGAGCGTTCGTAGAATTTGTTCTTAGATCTAAGAACTGTGAGCTAAGAACACGTTTCATGAATGCCAAAAATCTTCGTAAGAAGGCTTTAAGAACACATTTGTGCGTAAGAACGTTTCGTGAATGAGGCCCAATGTAGAGAGTGTGCAAGTATTCCAGTCATGTACTTGATAAGAAAAAAAATAAGATGAGAGCATCTTAAATAGTGTTCGGAGGAACAGCACTAAGAAAGCAGACTATTTTATGCTGGGAAACACTAATAACGATGACATGAATCAGACATGAATCATACTTGAAATGTTCAACAATTATTTAGGAAATATTGGACCTAAACTGGAAGAAGACGTTCCAAAACTCCAGACAATGGAGGAATGGAATGAAACCGTAGCTAGGATCTCAATTCCATGTTCCTTACTGATGGAACTAAAAAGTAAATCACTGAAATTGTCAACTATTTCAAAGCAAAAACATCAACTGATTGGAAAGGAATGGAAATGGAAACAATGAAAAGGGTCATCAATGAGATTATAGAAGCGTTAACATAGATTAGTAACTTATCATTTCAAACTGGAACATTTCCTAACTAAATGAAAATAGCTAAAGTGGTTCCAATTTTCAAAAATGGAGATAAACATCAATTTACTAATTACCCACCAGTTTCCTTGTTACCCCATTTTCTACAATGATGGAGAAGCTATTTAATAACAGGTTGGACAAATGTATTAATGAGTATGAAGTACTAGTAGGTAGCCAATATGCATACAGAGCTAATATTTCAACTTCTATGGCACTGATGGAAATCACTACTGCTATAGACCACAGAAGGTGTGCAGTTGCAGTATTTATGGATCTTACAAAAGCCTTCCAGACAATTCATCACAATATTTTAACAACGAAATGAGAAAGTTACAGAATCAGAGGATTAGTCTTGAATTGGGTTAAAAGCTACCTAGAAAACATGAAGCAATTTGTAAAGCTAGGAGAATACACATCTGGGAGTTTGAATATTACATGTGGAGTACCCCAGGGGTCAGTACTGGGACCAAAACTGTTCAATTTGTACATCAATGACATTTGTAAAGTAACAAAGTATTTAAAGTTGGTATTATTTGCAGATGATACTACTGCCTTTTGTTGTGGGGAAAACACACAAGAACTCATTAAAAAGGTGAAAGATGAAAAGGTCATATTAAAGTCATGGTTTGACAGAAACAGATTATCTTTGAATTTAAGTAAAACTAAAATAATGCTATTTGGAAATAGCAGAAAGGACACGTACGACCAAATACAAATAGACCAAGTGGACATTGAAAGGGTGAATGAAAACACATTTTTGGAGATCATAATAGATTAAAAAATGAGCTGGAAATCTCACAACAAAACAAAAGGTGGCGAGAAACACTCCAGTATTGAATAAAGCAAAATGTGTTCTTGATGAAAAACCAACTGTTCTTTGGTGTGAGCATATCTAACATATTGTGTGGAGATATGGGGCGATCATGAGAGAAGCAACCTTCCCTCACTCACTGTACTGCAAAAAAGATGGGTGAGGATCATTCATAATGCCAAGTATAGAGAACATACAAATCCTTTATTTTTAAAATCACACATTTTCAAATTTGCTAAATTGCTAAAATAATGCATAAAGTCAACGATAACTAGCTACCCAAAAATGTCATACAATACTTCTCTACAAGAGAGGAGAAATACGATCTTAGGGAAAACTCAACTTGAAACACTTAGAGTAAATGCGAGAACAAGGCTGAAAAGCCACAGCATTCCAGAATGTGGAATTAAATGATGGAACGGATTGAGTAAGGAACTCAAACAATGTACCAAAACAAAACAAGCAGCTGATGTTTGCTCAATACAAGGCAGAAGAGTCTTGAACTTGCTTTATTATTCTTGTCTTATTTGATTTATGGATTACTATACTGATGATTATATTCTGTTCTGCTTGTTTCTATTTATTATTATTAATTGATTATTACATGGATTATATACTAATCGTGAAAAAATCTTAATAATTGTTGTCACATTACCTTATTATTATTCTATGTATTAAAAATGACATATGGAATACAGGTAGTGAATAATATGTACTGCACTGGGGGGTAGGACTAAATAAGCTTTGCTTCTTCCTACTCCTTTTGGACGTGTGGAAGTGTGAAAGGATGATTCATGTGATGTAACCAAAGTGTGTCTTTAAATATATACAGTGTATATACATGTTGTTCCAATCACATCCTGGGTGAAAAAGCTTACATGACTACATCATATGAGATATCTCCAGCCATCTGTCTGCTAAATAAGAATATTGTTTTTTTTTCTTTTACAGTTTTGTCATTGAACAATGACCCTGTGAACTCTGCCTAGCAACAAGTGCACACATGAAGCGTGTCCTTCAGACGTATGTGACATCTCCAGCCATTCATTAGATTCTATCTGTGACAAATATACATTTTTTTAAGATTCAAGATTCAAGATTCAAGAGTTTTATTGTCATATGCAAAGTAAAACTGGTGGTTCTGCTATGCAAAAAAATTCTTGTTCTGTTCATTCTCCCAAAAAAAGAAAGAAAAACACAAGAAAATGAATAAGAACATAAGAAACGTGCTGGATGTGCGATTGTGGACTCTGACTGACTGGGGCCTGCCTGTTAGAAAGTTAAACACCCAGTTACAGAGGGAGGGTGACAGGCCAAGTGTGAGGAGCTTATCTGAGAGTTTGTGGGGGCTGACTGTATTAAATGCATATTAAATTGGATAATGGGGCATTTATGATCGATGGAGCCCTATCAACACTGCCTAGCAACACGTGACAAGTGGCCCGTGCAGGGACAAGAATGGGTTGTACTCTATTGCTACGTTTGCTGGATTTTGGTTGAATTTTTAATTCAAATAAAAATAAAAGTTTGGGGTTTTTTTTGCTTGCATTGCACCTACTAGTGACTTGTGCATTGTGGTGTGGGGGCAGATGGCACTGTTTTAATAATCTTATATGTAGTATGGTGAAGAATATGCATGAATAAAGTTATCTATTCATTCATTTTCTATACTAGGGTCACGGGGGTAAGCTGGAGCCTATGCCAGGAGGGCAAATACAGACATGCAAAAAACATGCATATGGGCAATGAAGCTAGCATGCATACTTTTGGGCAATGAAGCTAACATGCATATGGGCAATGAAGCTAACATGCATACTTTTGGGCAATGAAGCTAACATGCATACTTTTGGGCAATGAAGCTAACATGCATATGGGCAATGAAGCTAACATGCATACTTGTGGGCAATGAAGCTAACATGCATATGGGCAATGAAGCTAACATGCATACTTTTGGGCAATGAAGCTAACATGCGTACTTTTGGAATGTGGGAGGAAGAACATACAAACTCCACACAGAAATACAAAGCCAGATCTTCTGCATCTCCTGAATGTGTGGCCAACACGCTAACCGCTAGGCCAGCGTGCAGTTAAATAAAGTTCCGTATAATTTTTGAAATGATAGTCTCAAGCGAGCGTGGGCGGGGCTGGCCTATATGAATGTTTTCATTGGCAATGATGACTGAGCCATATGAACTCTGCCTAGCAACCAGTGAACGCATGAAGCTCGCCCTTTAGACCTACGGACACATCGGGAAAGGGCACATATCATGCCCCCCCACCAACTCTCTGTCGTCCTTTTCCAAGTGGAGTTTTGGATGTCCTGTTATTATTGTAAGGCCCGTCTGAGCCGGCGCTTTGATTCCCTCCAGCGGGGGTTAGGGGTCAGCGTCCAGAGGTCCGGGGGCCAGGGCATCTCGGGGCAACTTGTGTCTTGGAGAGGGGCTGACCTCTCGACCCGATGGTTGGCCGGAGTGAGTGGAAACCCCGCCTCCCCCTTTTGATGCGCACTCTTTGAAAGCACTTAATTAGCCGGGGCGGCTAAACGTTTAGCCGGCAATGAAAGCGTCCGGGTTAGCATGTGTGTCCAAGACCTTGCCCGCTATTTTGTGCGTGTCACAAGGTCCTTTGAAACAATGTGCTACTTGGACGACTTGTTTGCATAGGATGGGGGGTGCATGCTGGCGGCCCATTCAGCGGGAAGCGTTTGGAGGAGGCCTTTCTGCTAATGAAGAGAAGTCCTTGACATGCGCTGCTTTCCTCTAATCAACTCCATGATGTGCCCCCTCTTCCCCGTCTTTGTGTGCGATACGTTACAAGAAACTCCACAAGAAGCCCTCATCTGACAGGCAGCAGTTGGAGCCACTTTGCCACATTCAGTATCTTCCCCTAATCTTTAGGGGGGGGGGCATTAATACACATTTCCCAGAATATAGCTTTTCATCATGTATCCAGCCAGTGGTCATGGATTTCATCTTCTATCCAATTTTCTCCCCATTCTCCTCCAAAAGATCTGCTATAAGTCATCATGAGCCTCAGCTGTGGACTCATCAGCAGCTAAACATCAGATGCGGGCTGCCACACGTCTGCCGTAATGACTTCTATCTACGTGCAAATAAAGCCTGTTTGCTCCTTACTCGCTGCCTGTCAGCACGCCGGCCTGCAGCGTCAAGTCAAACGTTGCATTGCTCTGAAAACTCTTGTGGAAATGAAGACTTCCGATAAAACTGCAGTGATGATCAACACAAAAGGGAATCTTTGTAAAACTTCACAAGATCCTTTCTTCATATTTGTGGGGGGGTATGGTACATATGATCTCCCCTTTGGGACTGTACTCCCCACCTAGCTCTTACAACCCCACCCATTAAGAACTTTCAATCTTTTCATACTCATCCTTTGTACGTTTTTTTCTTTTTATTAGAAATTCTCTCTTATTTTTCTCACCTGTCGCCTTCTAATCTGCTAAATGACCTTCAACCTGCTTTCCTAAAGCATCTTTGACTAAGCCTGATTTCACGGAATCATTTTCTAATTGTATTCTTTCACATTTGTAATATTCATATAAAATATGTGGAAGTAAAATATGATTACATAAGATTATGTAATAATAATAATATGTCTATTCATGTGTAATATATAATGAACTTATTCAATCCCAGCCATTTTTCAAAAGACAACCCCATCAGTACGTCTTTGGGATCGGGTGTTTGGGTTTATAACAACGTAGAAATACGTCTTTGGTATGAAATGAGTTCATATCATTATCATAAAGGTCATTCCCACATAGAAGAACTCTGTAAATGAAAGATTACAATTCAAAAGTCAATATACAGTATACAAATAAATATATACTGCAAATAAAACATATTGTTTTTCCATAAATCGGTTTTTCCACAAACACTTAAACTTGTATGAATATAGTTAGTTAGTTAATTAGTTAGTTCATAGTTTGAGTGCTACCTGTCCTGTTAGCATGCACAAACCTCTATGGAAATTGAAATGGTTTGGCGGCCAAAGAAAAGGATGAGATGTGATTTAAAATGTGATTTTGGTTTTAAAAAGTGTCGGAAAATGTGCTCCAAAGGTGCTGCTAGTCATGATAAGCCAAAAAGACTACAGAGGGTAAGTATGTCTTTTCAATGAGTTTGTTTGCACTTTCATGACCATCAACAACGCTAAATGTTACTAAACCTTGTCAAAGTGTGAGACGGGCCTCTCCTACGAGGCACCAGAAGACTTCAGGGGAGGTCAAGCAGCTTTATTAAAATAAAAAAAACTGTTTTCCAAACCTGCTAGGGTAACTTTCAAGGTAAAATACAGTGTTTAGTTCATAGTCTGGGGTGGGCAGAAAAGCATGGGAGGGGGCCACTGTATGATCTGTTCTGAAGGCCACACCACTGTGAAGTTCCATGGTGGTAGCAGCTTGATCCCTGGAAGAGATGAACTGGACTTCCACCATCTTGCTTGCTGGAATGGCTGACATCTTCTGTGCTCATAATCTGCACACATAACCACCATTCATGTCTTTTCTTTCGTGTCGAAGACAAGCACGTCCACGTGTGGTCTGCTGGACATCGGAAGGACATTGATGAGCTGACCCTGACGTTGGATGATTACTTGCTATGCTAGCTCATACGTACATTTCAGGACTTAAAAGGGGGAACTCCATCAGTGTTGCACATGCACCTATGCACCCCCCATTGATGCACACATACAGTCGCTGCCACATCATCTTAAAGACGCCTTTTCCGACAAGAAGAGCCTTTTGTCCTAACAAGCATGAAAGGATTGCGGAGATTTACACTCTCGCCTGTGATTTAAACATCAAGGCTTAACCTATTTCTTTATGAATAAAGACGTGCGCACTTGATGTTCTCTCACCATATAACTTGATGATTCATTCCTTTAGTGGATTAGCTGGAACCACTCTCCGTGTGTGCGTGTTATTTATCTCACTCACCTGCCAGACAAGAGGATGTTTGTCTCAAAGGAGGATAATCATCATTTCATACAAAGTTGCAGGTGAGCTGGAATATTTCTTTGTGTCGTTTCCATGTACTACGTGCATAGTACTATCTACTACCTACCATGTACTACATACTATGTATTAACTGTGTACTATGTACTATCATCACCAACTTCGTTTCAGACACATGCGTGGTCCATAGAACAGTATACAGTATATAAAACAAAAACAAACAAACAAAATCCACACAAGTAATTGCTATATAGATTAAGGCGCCAGTGTTTGACTGAGCTTTGTACAGGGTTGGTCAGTACACATATGATGCTGTTTGCAGAGGATGTTAGCCCACACATTCATCATACTATGTACTGTGTACTACCTATGTGCTATGTACTTTGTACTAGGTACTGTGTACTACGTACTGTGTACTATGTACTACCTATGTGCTATGTACTATGTGCTATGTACTTTGTACTACCTACATGTATGTGCTATGTACTATGTGCTATGTACTACCTATGTGCTATGGACTATGTGCTAACTATATACTATGTACTATGTACTAACTATATACTATGTACTACTTACGACCTATGTGCTATGTACCACATGCTAACCGTGTACTGTGTAATGTGTACTGTGTACTATGTACATGGTGATTGTGCCTGCATTTTGGTTTAGCAGTCAGGACCACTTTCAGAGCTGAGCCACCTGCAGTCAAGGATCAATCAAGCAGCCCCCACCCTTGTGGTCCCCATCCTATCCGTGGATGCATCAAGCAGACCAACAGGGGGGCTGCGTGCTTTTTCATTTCTCCAACAGGGCTTGGTTTTGCACAGGAGCCCTCGTCCTAATTTAACGCATCGTTCCAAACAGCACGGACGCATCTGTGCACACACATTTATGACATGGGTGCGGGGGTGGGGGGTGGGGGGTATGGTAGAGAGTAAGGCGTGAGCACTGATACTCCACTTGAACAAGTGTAATCCCACAACAATTCCAAATCCCTTCTAAATGCGTTTTTTTTTACCATTATCAAAGACCTCTAGACATGAAATAACCTCCTTATAGTCACCTTTACACTCCTATCACCCAAATAGTAGACATTGTAATATACTGTAATGGTAAATAAGACATGTTAGCATTGGTGGCTATTGTCTCATCAGTGTAGCATCACTGCCACCTAGAGACCAGTGTAGAGTACTATTCTGCTGCTGCTGTTTGGTTAAGGAGAGGCTCACCTTGTGCTTCAATGGTTTTATTAACAAGCATTCTCACAGGAGCTGCTGTCAGCCACTAGTCGTCTATCTGTGCAGCGTGGGAGATGGTGCATTCAAGGACTGTGCGACAAAGTGTGACAAATCGTCACTCACAACAAACACCACAAACATGCAAAAACTGTGGCATTTTTAACTGTATATTATTTTTTGGATTAAAATAATGTTTTTGCGTACACTAGGTCCCAAACTTACGAACACCCGACTAGCGAACATTCGCGGATACGAACACAAGCCGACTGGTCCATATTTTATTTTATTTTGCCTTGTAGTCGCTCAATCAGTATTTATACTGCTACTGTACATGCTTGACCAGTAGAGGGCACTGTGACACTGCTAATGGGACCAACAGAGGAAGAGTTAGACTGGGGAGATACAGTGTAAAGCTAAATGGAAAGATAAATGATACAACCCTGACGGAGCGTGTGATTAAAGTTTATGAAGAGTTAATAGGCCTGCTTAATTCTACACCACCCACAGAACACTACCTCTTTTAGAAGAGTCTAACCACCACCACCATTTGTCCTTTTTTCAATATCTCCTCCTCCTCCTCCTCCACAACGACGTATGCTGGACCACTCCTCTTCAAAGGTAAATAACATTTATCATTACGTATTATTATATCACTTTTATTATTGTTTTTTTTATTCATTATCCTGGTTTAATATTACTACTGCATCCAAACTCATATTTACATACATACACATATACTGTATATGTATACACGTACATGTAGTACCTATATCATTGGTAGTACTACCTTTTACCCGACTTAAGAACAATTCGACATAAGAACGGTCGTCTGGAACCAATTGTGTTCGTAAGTTGGGGACCTAGAGTATTTCCTAAACTCATATCCTTTTACATCAAATTTGATGCAGTTACTTTGAAATTCTTTTGATTTAAGTGTTTTTTTTCATCTGCCCGGTGGTTGGGGACCCCTGCCTTACAGCATGCTTGGGGGGGGATAAGGTGTGCCCTTTTACACATTTGAAAATACTGTAAGAATGGAACCTTGAAACATTTGGCTTCTTTATTTGATTCATGTGAGATCATGTAAGATCCTTTGGATGGTATCCAGTGGTTGTCTTTTTAAAATACATGACTTTGGAATGGTATCAACCCACGTATCTAGAGGCGTACCCAATCATCTACCACAAAGACATTGACATCCCGAATGTTTACCCTGACTGAACCGCAGCTCCCTAGTGCTGGCAGCACTCATGCAGCACACCCACCATGCTTGAACAGATAGCAAGACATCGTTTTTCTTTCTACTGACTTGTTTTAGCAGATATTGAGACATGTCCAGTGGACAGTAAATCTATGCTGCTATACAAGCTGTACACTGACTACTCTAAGTAGTACTCCAATGACAAACATCTGAACTACAAAATGGTAAAAAATATGTCATTTGTCATCGATAACATTTTAGAATGCATAACAATTGAAATCTGTAAAGACAAAAGCAAACATGTGCTAATTAGTTGTGTGTGTACAGAACTCCAAAGTCAAAGATTGGAATGTTTGAGGATTGGATTAAGACAACGTTTACAGACATACAGGAGGTCAAAAAACTATTTTTATATGTGGAGACTTCAATATTGATCTTTTGAACCCACACAAGTACAAGGAAATAGATGACTTTATAGATACAATGTATAGTTTGAGTTTATATCCTAAAATCATCAGACCAAGCAGAATACCAGAGCACTGTGCCCCCCTCATCCATAATATGTTCACCAATGACTTGGATAACAACACCATCAGTGGCCTGCTAATTAGTGACATCAGTGATCATCTTCCAGTGTTCACTATTTACAATGAACATTATAATAAAAGACAGGTGGAGACAAAAAAGACTTGTCCGTGCCTTCAGGAAAGATCTAGAAGAACAAAGATGGGAGAGGGTCTACAGCTGACAGCTTCCTTGGTACTTATATGGAGCTCTACCATAAGAACTGTCCCTGGCAAGAAAAGCCCAAGAAGCAAAAGAAAAACCAGCAGCCATGGATGACAAAAGGACTAAAAAACGCCTGTAAGAAGAAGAAGACATCATACAGGACATTCATCATTCAACAGACTAAAGAAGCACAACAAAAGTATAAGACTTACAAAAACAAGTTGACAACTATCTTGAGAGTGTGTAAGAGGGAATATTATAGTCATGTACTTGATAAGAACAAAAATAACATGAGAGCAACTTGGAGCATCTTAAATAGTATTATAAAGAACAACATTGAGAAAGCAGACTACCCCCACTATTTCATGGTTGGAAACACTAACAGGAAGGACATGAATGTGGTAGCTGAAATGTTCAACCATTACTTTGTAAATATTGTAAATATTTTGTAAATATTGGACCAAAACTGGAAGAAGAAATTCTAAAAACAAGACACAATTGATGAAGGGAATGATATCATTGATAGGAATCTGAATTCAATGTTTCTCACTGCTGTAACCAAAAAGGAGATCACTGACATTGTTAACCATTTTAAGGCAAAAACATCAACTGATTGTCATGGAATGGAAATGGAAACAATGAAAAGGGTCATCAATGAGATCGCAGACCCGTTGACATAGATTACTGTAGTAACTTATCTTTTCACACTGGAATATTTCCAAGCAAAATGAAAACAGCCAAGGTGGTTCCAATTTTCAAAAAAGGAGACAAAAGGAGACAAACACCAATTTACAAATTATCAGCCAGTTTCCTTGTTACCACAATTCTCTAAAATTGTGGAAAAGTTATTTAATAATAGGTTGGACAACAATTAATAAGAATGAATTATTGGCTAGCAGTCAATATGGTTACACAGCCAACATTTCAACTTCTATGGCACTGATGGAAATCACGGAGGAAATCACTACTGCTATGGACAACAGAAGATGCGCAGCTGAAGTATTTATGGATCTGACAAAAGCTTTCGATACAATTAATCACAATATTTTAATATCAAAATTAGAAAGGTATGGAATTAGAGGATTAGTTTTGAATTGGGTTAAAAGCTACCTAGCAAACAGGAAGCAATTTGTAAAGCTAGGAGAATACGCATCTTGGAGTTTATACACCATATGTGGAGTACCTCAGGGGTCCATACTGGGACCAAAACTGTTCAATTTGTACATCAACGACATTTGTAAAATTACAAAGGATGTAAAATTGGTGTTATTTGCAGATGATACCACTGCCTTTTGTTCTGGTGAAAGCACACAAGAACTCATTAAAAAGGTCAAGGGTGAAAAGGTCATATTAAAGTCATGGTTTGACAGGAACAGATTATCCCTGAATTTAAGTAAAACTAAAATAATGCTATTTGAAAATAGCAGAAGGACACGTACGATCAAATACAAATTAATGGAGTGGATATTGAAAAAGTGGAAGAATATAAATTCCTGGGGGTCATAATAGATGAAAAAATGAGTTGGAAATCTCATATTAAAAATATACAACAAAAGGTGGCGAGAAATATCTTTATATTGAATAAAGCAAAATACTGTATGTT
Organism: Dunckerocampus dactyliophorus; assembly: GCF_027744805.1. Classification (NCBI taxonomy): domain Eukaryota; kingdom Metazoa; phylum Chordata; class Actinopteri; order Syngnathiformes; family Syngnathidae; genus Dunckerocampus; species Dunckerocampus dactyliophorus. The sequence goes on along the minus strand of NC_072829.1, from coordinate 457,252 downwards.
CTTGACCAAAAATCACTCCACACCCTGTACTGCTCCTTAGTATTAGCATATTTAATGTATTGTGTGGAGATATGGGAAATAATTACAAAAGCAATCTTCACTCACTCACTGTACTGCAAAAAAGATGGTGAGGATCATTCATGATACCAAGTATAGACAACATACACACCTTTATTTTTAATATCACATATTAGTGATGATCATTCATGATACCAAGTATAGACAACATACACACCTTTATTTTTAATATCACATATTAGTGATGATCATTCATAATACCAAGTATAGACAACATACACACCTTTATTTTTAATATCACATATTAGTGATGATCATTCATAATACCAAGTATAGACAACATACACACCTTTATTTTTAATATCACATATTAGTGATGATCATTCATGATACCAAGTATAGACAACATACACACCTTTATTTTTAATATCACATATTAGTGATGATCATTCATAATACCAAGTATAGACAACATACAAACCTTTATTTTTAATATCACATATTAGTGATGATCATTCATGATACCAAGTATAGACAACATACAAACCTTTATTTTTAATATCACATATTAGTGATGATCATTCATGATACCAAGTATAGACAACATACACACCTTTATTTTTAATATCACATATTAGTGATGATCATTCATGATACCAAGTATAGACAACATACACACCTTTATTTTTAATATCACATATTAGTGAGGATCATTCATAATACCAAGTATAGACAACATACAAACCTTTATTTTTAAAATCACACATATTAAAATTAGCAGATTTAGTATTCTTTCAAACCGCTAGAATAATGTATAAAGTTAATAATAACTCGTTACCTAAAAACCTCTTACAGTATTTCTCAATCAGAGAGGAGAAATATGATCTTAGAGGAAAGTTCAACTTAAAACATTTATATGCTAGAACTACGCTGAAAAGCCACAGCATTTCCGTGTGTGGAATGAAATGATGGAAGGGATTGAGTAAGGAACTCAAACAAAGTACAGAGATGAGCACATTCATAAACAATACAAGCAGTTGGTGTTTGCTAAATACAAGCAGAAGAGTCTTCATCATCACAATGATGTTCTGTCAGGTTCCTTATTTTTATTTATTTTTTCTTTCAGGAAAAAAAAAAGGTTTTGTTTCTTTATTCATTTTTTTTTTTTGGTCTTACTGTTATTTATTATGTATTATTATTCTGATTATCACAGAAAACATGACATGGAATGCAGGAAGTGAACAACATGTACTGTACTAGATATAGAATAGGTGGGGGGGTAGGATTAAATAAGCTTTGCTTCTTCCTACTCCTTTTGGACATGTGGAAGTGTGAAAGGATGATTTATGAGATGTATTCCATTGGAACCTTCATGTTCAAATAAACTAAACCAAACCAAACCAAACCAATGACCATCATTACATCTGAATAGGTGATACCATCCAAACCACCATCATTGGCGGCCAGTGGCCCCACTCCATTATATCCTAACCATCGTCAAAGAGCCAACCATTCCTTTACAGGATAAATAGATTGGATCTTGCACCAGGCTCTCAGACTAAAGCTGTCCTATCTACTCTGACTGGTGCGTGTCCCACCTAGTCTTTGAGCATAAAGTGATGAAGGCTGCTCGGATGAGAGGCCAAATGTCTTAGAGTCCAGTTGCGATGGCTTGAATGTCGTGAGAATGCAATGACGTGGAAGAAATAGAACATTGGCAGGTACTCTGATGTACACACCAGTTGCATTTCTTTCGTATTATCCATTGAGAAGATACAGTATGCTGTCATAAAATGCCATGGGTGAGAGATCATACTTTTCAGGAGACCCACATTCCTTTTATTTTATATCTGCAGCCCCTCATGACAGTTTAGGGTCTTTTCTTTAAAACAAAAAAAAAAAACCTGTGAGACCAGCGACCATTTTTTAGGCACTACTACTCCCTGCTGCACACCGCAGGAGGAGGTGATGTTTTTCTATTATCAAGGACTCTCCCATAATGCTAAACGTAAGTAATGGAATCAGCAAAGCATGCGTGCGTGTGCACGTGAAGCGCCACGTCTTTGTGCTGATGTGTGCAGCATACATGGGAAATGATTGTGGGCTTCTAAAGCAGCAGACGTGCAGTAAATGAAGCACTTTGTACAGGGCCAGGAAAACACAAGCTCTTTAGGAACACTTAGCACACATTTCCTATAAAGACCTCCTCGCCGTCTCCCCCCTTTCCGCTCCCTCAGCATTGGAACACACACCACAACACAATCTCTGCCTGTGCTCCTGCTTGGTGGTAGCTCAGTGGGATGTAGCCGCACAAATTACACACATAAACCTTGCGGGGAAAAAAAATGTTTTAATAGTTTCCGCTGCACTACACCACACACACATACACACACACACACACACACACACACGGAACAAGAAGCAGCATGTGTGTGGCTGCTGAGTAACATTATGGGTCCAATTAAATGTATGAACACAAGACAAGGTAGCAAGGTGGAGAGAGAGCGGGGGCCCAAAATGGTTGTAAACACGCAAAAATGACAATTTATGGACGCCAAAGCAGGAGACGCTCCTGCACCAGCAGAGCAGGAAGAGAGGAAGTGTTCACACAATGTTAGCAAATCAAAGCAAAAGCCAAGAAGTCAGCCACTTCAAAGTCAGGAGCGTGATGAGCAGGCAGCGATAGGAAGTGTGTGTGTGTGTGTGTGTGTGTGTGTGTGTGTGTGTGTGTGTGTGTGTGTGTGTGTGTGTGTGTGCGTGTTGCATTGCAGGATGATGCAAGCAAGCTTCCTCATAGTAGATATGCTACATCTCAAACACATCACACCCATTAAGCTTGAAAAATGGATCACAACAAATCAATGTCAACATTTACCTGCTTTTGAAAATGACTTCTTATGCTAAATGAACCTCTTCTGATGTTCTAACAGGAACGTGCGTCCCTGGAGCCTGTTTAGCAACATTATGAACGTTAGAAGAATCTATCATCTCCTTCACTTGGTTGCTCGCTTTTCAAGTTGCAGCTTTTCAGGATAAAGGAAAAAGATCCTTTCTGGTGGACGTCATAGCATATCTTAGCAGGATGAGCACTGGATGAGGACAGGATGAGCACAGGATGAGCATTGGTAGGCAACACTGATCATCATATAGAGAACACAAAAGGGTTTGTGGCGAGTATCAAAGACCTCAGATTGGAGCCAAAGGAAACTTTGGTGTCTTATGATGTGACTTCACTTTTCACATCTGTCCCCACCTCAGCAGCAGTCTCGGTGGTGAGGAAGAGACTGCTCGAGGACTCAACTCTGCATCGGAGAACAAAACTTAGTGCTGACCACATCTGCCAATTATTGGAAATTTGCCTTAACACTACATATTTTCAGTTTAGAGGGAAATTTTACAGACAAATTCATGGTTGTGCTATGGGCTCACCAGTCTCACCCATAGTGGCGAATCTGTACATGGAAGAGATGGAGAAACAGGCTCTCACATCCTTCTCAGGGACAAAACCAAGGCACTGGTTTAGATACGTGGATGACACCTTTGTCATAATCAAAAAACAAGAAATTCAGTCTTTCACAGATCACATCAATGCGGTGGACACCAATATCAAATTTACTCGCGAGGACACTAAAGAGAACCAACTAGCCTTCTTAGACTGCAAGGTAATTATAGGAGAGGACAGACAGCTACTTACAGAGGTCTTTAGAAAGGCCACACACACTGACCAATACCTGCTTTTTCAATCAAACCATCCACTACAACATAAACTAGGGGTTATTAGGACCCTCCAACATAGAGCGGAACAAATACCAACTAGTGCTGAGGGGAAAGAAAAAGGAGACACAACATGTCCAGAGAGCGCTCTCAACCTGTGGGTACCCACGGTGGGCTTTTAACAAATGTCAAAAGAAGAGAGTAGGGAAAGAAACCCAAAAGCCCAAGGAAGCAAAAAGGAGAGGAGTGGTAGTCCCTTATGTAGCGGGGGTCTCCGAAAAACTCCAGAGGATCTTATGGCAACACAAAATTCCTACCTATTTTAAACCAGTAAATACCCTGAGACAAAAATGAGTGCATCCTAAAGACAAGGCTCCAAACCAAAAACAGAGCAATGTGGTCTATTCCATCCACTGTAAAGATGAGGAATGCAAAGAGCACTACATTGGGGAAACTAAGCAAATGCTCCAAAAAAGGCTTTATCAACATCGCAGGGACAATTCTAGTGGTCCTCAATCAGCAGTACATCTACACCTTAAAGCAACCAATCACTCTTTTCAGGACAGCGATGTAAAGATTTTGGCCAAAGAAAACAGATGGTTTGAAAGAGGAGTAAAGGAAGCTATTTTTGTCAAACAACAGAACCCATCATAGAATTGGAATGGTGGTTTGAGGTTTAATTTGGACCCTGTGTTCAGCAGGTTACTGAGACCAAAACCCACAGCTCTTAGTCTTGCAAATGAAGTGAAGCCAGGGTCGAGCCAGAACAATAGATGCTAACGAGCCAGTATCAGAGTTGTTCATACCCAACTACAGGGAGCTACTCTTCCCTTGGTTCGGAGGTGCTAATGGCAGGATTACTCCGCCCAGTCTTAGTGTAAGGAACCATAGGAGGAGGATGTTGGCACACCAATTCCGCCCTCTCTTACTGTATTTAAGGCCTTGGCTACCAGCACTTGTTAGTTCGCTGACGAAGCTCTTCGGATGAGGAGCGAAACGTTCGACACTTTCTTCACAGAAGTAGAGATGACGTCTCAAGAAGCCTTTCCCTCGATGGACAACTCCTGTACGACTGAGAGCCTACACAGACGCTTGTCAAGGATTCTTTAACAATGAGTAATAGGACCAAATAAAAAAAAAATACAGGACAAGTTTACAAAATATCAAAGACTGATCCCGATCATGGAATCATTCTGGCTACTATGATCCGCAATATGAAAAATAGGGGACCTTTGGAATTGTCATGATAGGAAGACAACAAATGAAGCTATAAACACGCAGCAAACACCATTATATATATATATATATATATATACGTATATATATATATATATATATATACATCGCCAAGACACTGTGGAATTGTTGTATCTCCACAAGCTATGGAGATACTGTAGATCCAGAAGAAAACCACCATGACATTTTTGTGAACTAATATTGATATCATTATGAATCCAATTGCTAATGCTGTGTTTTCATGGTCAAGGAATCTAAATGTAGCTGAAATATAGATATTTCTATGTATATATTTTTTTAGATTTATGCTGTAAATCACAATATGGGGGGGGGCTATGGCGCTTGGCGGAGGTCTGCGCTCTCCGAGTGCTTTTCTAGCTTAGCACACGCAGCCTAGCCTAATATAATCACTAGTGATTTGCGATTGATACTAAAATATCAATACGTCATGTGCCAGCTCTTCATGCTGCAAAATTGATTCTCCATTGAAGATATTGATACTTGAGTCATTTGAGGTAATGTTTGTCTGTTGAAGGGGAGCCATGAGGCTCATTGTTATGTTACGTGTTCATTCATCATTTATTTTAATGGATTTATTAGTTGGCGTCTTTTCTTTTGTTATTGTTTCAAATACCATTTTCATAACTTTGATATAATTGTTGTTGCATATTAGCTTGGCTACATTGTAAATCAATATACTAAATCAATCAATGACTTATTTACATTCATCATTTATTGAATAAACATATTCTTTATGCTCTGATATGAAGTAGACCACTTAGTAAAAGTATCAGATCGGTATCGCCGATACCAGCCTGAATATGACTTAGTATGGGGTCATAAATGAAATGAGTGGTATCACACATCACCGCTCAAGAGTCGAGTAAGATGATGAGACAAGATGAAAAAAAGTCCAAGCAAATGTGCGCCGTGCTCCTTTTAAGTTGGTCTGCCATGTGATATTTGTAGAATGATACCGTGCAGGAACAAAAAGAATAACAAGCCTGGAAAGTTGCTGGGGCTGCCAAAGGCGCCGAGCAGTGAAAAGAGTGAAATTGGGCAAAGTGCTGATTTGCCTTCACTGTGGGCTCCTTTGCTGGTGCCAACAGGCCCCAGGACGTCATGGCAACGCCAACACTCAGACTTGATTATTTATGGAGGTTAGGAGAGAGCATTTATCACATTTGTTCAAGTTTAAACATGATGAGACAACTCATGCAGCCTTGGCCACCTGACAAAATATCCCCAAAGTGTCTTTATTTCTGCTCGAATGTGAAATATTCAGTTGCTATGGTAACGGGCAACGGCTGCAGCCCTCCTCCCAGCTGTTTGTGTGTGCGTGTGTGAGAGCGGGACGGCCACAGTGTGTGCGTGCACGCATGCATTGATGCCGCCTCCGTGCTGCGCCGCCCTTTTCACTCATCAGAACAGTCTCTACTAATCCGTGAAAGTTGCGGCGCTCTGAACCGGCCGCCAAGCCGTTTTCCCACTGAACCAGCGGCCCAGGCTGGGCTGTGCGTTCAGGCTTCACACTTGAATGGTCCCTCCCGTGGCGGGACTCCCCTCCCCGCTGGGCATGGACCCGTCCCCCGCCTTGCCGGGCTGCCTAATCGGCTTCTCCTGCACCGTAATTACCAGTGCTGACTAAGCCCAGGACTTCAGCAAACACACCATTCAAGTCTGAGCCAGCGAGACGGGACGTCCCACGTCCACAAAAGGCCCAAACGCAGGCCTGTGTGAGTGTAGGCCTGGACTCCTTAGTGGCACATCTGTGCTCAACCTGGATGGCCTGCAGCACAAAAAGAGAATGTCCTACACCCCTTGAACCCCCCCAGGAGGTGATGTGTTTATTTGGGTGATGTGAGAGAGGTAACAACATCCCACTCAATTCATCCTGCAGGGACACACGTGCACCTGCGCAAGCTAAGGTTTGATTGACCCTGTCATTCATTCTGCAATATGTTTATTATTATGGACATGCTGTAATACGACACTAATACTTAGGAGCAACAGTCTCACCAAAGTACACCAAAGTAACGCTAAAACCACAATAATGAAGGTATTTGGAAATTGGTCCTGAGGTGAATCATAGTGGGAGGTGTTTCTAATCATTTGGCTACAGTCTCTACTAACTGGCGGAACATAAGATTATGATGCCAATAAAATGACCATTACCACACAGACGAGGGCCTTCAGTCATGAGGGATGCCCCCCGCAACATCTCCAATTAGCCAGCTGCCGTTTGACGCCCCTGCGCGACCTGAAGCTCCATTGTTCCATTGAAGGATCATGATGGTGGAAAACATCTCAGGTGGGATCTCCTTGTCATGTCAGTAACGTTGGAAGCCATCAGGACCGTCAAGGACGAATCAAACTTTCTTCCACCTTTCAATGTCCCAGGATGTTTGAAATGAGTGTCTTACTGCGTCCAACCTCAGCAGCAATGGGTGCTGCCAGAGAGACGCCTTGCTTATGCAGCTCAACAATCCCATCGCCTTCAAAGAGAGAAAGTCTTTTTTTTGCCTTTGCCATCAAGAGATGATGACAGAGTGAATACCTGACACTACATCACATTCAATCCACATTTTTACCAACATTTTGTTATTGTCATATGCATAGTAAAACAGGCAGTTATGCTATGCAATGAAATTCTTATTCTGTTCATTCTCCCAAAAAAAAGAAAGAAAACACAAGAAAAAGAATAAGAACATAAGAAACATTAATACCAATAAATTAAGCAACAACAACAGATTTTTGCCGTATCGTTGATGGTATCAATTGTTTTATTTTGAAGTTGTTTTCCTTTTCAGCCAGCAGTACCACATCAATACCATCTGCCTATCTCAAGTTTGTCACATTTTTACCACCTATGGAAACGCAGACTTTCAATGCTTTTTTTCAGTGTAATTTAGGAGTGCACAAAATTATTGGGCCGATATGAGGACATCAATCCATGACATTAAAAATAGCTCAGATAACGATCATTTCAAAAAATGCTCCAATGAGGCGAGCTTAGCTGCACTGTGCAGGTGAGCAAATCAAGCGCTCCTTTTTTCTCCTGCCACTGACGTTAACGGCTGTCGCCCCTTCCCCTGAGCTCCCTTGTAAACAAACATTCTCTTTAAGAGGAAGGACGTTGTACCAAATGCTGCGCAATGATGGGAAAAAACCCATCAAGCACACAAAAAAATGCAAAAGGTCCGTGGTGTCACACCGGATGCTCGGAGTGTGTGCCTGAATACAGTGCACCTTGCTGGGCCACAGCAGGTGGCTCCTCCCCCTCTATACTCTGGTTCTCCTGAAAAGCCATCTTTATTTATGATGTTTGATTACTTCTTTTTCTGTAATACTTTCATTTCATCATCTTTCATGATTGACGTGATCAAGGGGCCGTGTGGTGGCCGAGTGGTTAGCATGTGGGCCACACAGTCAGTAGATCGGGAAGATCTGGGTTCTAATCTCCGGTTAGGTGTCACTGTGTGGGTGTCCGACTTCCCCCCACATTGTTAGGTGAATTGAAGACTCTAAATTGTCTGTAGGTATGAATGTGAGTGTGAATGCTTGTTTATCTGCATGTGCCCTGTGATTGGCTGGCCACCAGTCCAGGGTGTATCCCGCCTGTCACCCAAAGTCAGCCACCACCCTAGGTGGTCAGATAAGCGGCATAGGGATGGACGAGTTGATGAAAAGCTTTCTAGCAGTGGATGAAACAGATGTAAATGTCTTTGGTTTCATGATCGTTGTGCCATTAAAGTTTAGGGAACATTTTCAACCAAGACTTTAACATGAATTGGAACAAATTCGACATCCTGGCTTGTTTGTGTTGATGGGCTGACTTTGCTCATCATGAAGATTCCATGTTCCATGACTGCACTGTGTGTATGCTAGAGGCCCCGCCTGCCCCTACAGAGGCAAAGTATGACTGACATGTTGTTTTATGGAACGCTGTTGTTCTATGAAGCGTGTAGGACAGAGTGAACCCTCTTCCTGCCTGCTTGGAGGTGAGAGATGAGGAAAACAGACGCACGCACAGAATGATGCCGTTCATTTTCATTTATCATGTGATGAATTCATTCATTTACTAACGGCAGACATTTTTGTTGTGAATGTCACATTTGAATCTTGTGATACCACCAGTAAAGACACCTTCTCTTGTCCCTCTTGGTCTTATTCTGTTAACGGCAAACACTCTACTAAACCTAGATCTATCGTGTGACAAATGCATCCCAGAATCCTAAAACAGAAGAACTGTGTTTGGTTGAAAGGAGGAGGATAGGGTGTGGGAGCATATGGGCGGGGCCACGCAGGTGAAAGCCATGTGACCTGGCAACGAGCTCCAAAGGCGGCCACACGTCAGCCGGCGCTGGGTGTCCTGGCACAGACGTTAGCTTCTTACGTTCTTATTAGGGCCATTTTTGCCTTGCACGGATTGGCAGCGCCACCCGCCAGCCACCCTCTTCACACGGCCCGGCCTCTGTCAGAGCTGATCAAAAGACATTTCTTCACATCTCCAAACAGGAGAAGAAAAGACGGAGAGAAGAAAAGAACCAGAAGGGGGCATACTGCTCTCTCTCTCTCTCTCTCTCTCTCTCTCTCTCTCTCTACTCTTTTTAGTGAATGAGGACTTTTCACAATGCCACCCCCCCACCAGCCTCCCCTCTCGCTCTCTTTTTTTTGTCATTATTTTTTCATTCCTGGCACAAAAACCCAAAAGAGTAAGAGCACTTCCCTTCCTGTTTTTGCCATATCAAAAACAATTAGGTGAAGAATGAACAATTACAACAATTCCAAGAGAGAGGTTCTGGGCGGAGGCGTGGGGGGGAAGGTAGAAGTCCACACACAAAATGGGACCGGCTTCCCATAAAGCAGCTAAGGGACCCCCTCGGTCGTGCTAATGAAAAGTGTAACTTTAGCCTCCCAGCTGTACGTCTCAATCCATAATCCTTCCCCAAAATCCTCCCGCTCCCATGGCGCTCCCATGGCGCTCCCATGGCGCTCCCAAGCCTGTAGCCGGGCCGGGCCTGCTCTGATTTAGTCCTGGGTCCACCTCGCAACCTGAGCGGGACCGGCCGGGCTCTTGTATGTGCTTGTGCCCCTCTAACCCCCCCACGCCCCTCTGTGGCAACAACACGGACATTTTGGACCTGCAGAGAATGAGACCAGCCTCGGGTCCCGCTGTGGAAGCGTGTCCTCGCCTTGCGGAGGTGAGTCCACTCGTGTCCGTATGTGCATGCATCGCTACCGGATGGGTCGGGTCTGGGAAGTCATCTTCTCCAAGCGTGCCATGAAAATATGCTGACTTCCTGTCAATGATTCTGGCAACTTGGAGGAATTCTGACTCACTGATGGCGTCAGGGTGGATTTAGGAAGGAGTGAGATGTCTTCCATGCTGCTTTCTGTGCACACAGAGAAGCAGCCAGCACGCCACATGCTTGCTTAAGTTTTGCTGGCAGGATGATGCTATGCTCGTGGTGTCCAATGTCTGGCCTGGGGGCCGTTTGCTGCCCACCGCTCATGTTTTTGGAATAAGCCTAACCCTAACCCTAACCCCTAAATCTATCCCTAACCCCTAAACCTTAACTCCTAACTCCTAACTTAAACCCTAACACTAACCCCTAACCCCTAAAGTCTAAAACCCCTAACCCCTAACCTCTAACCTCTAACCCCAACCCCTAACCTATAAAAATGGAAGCATTGGAAGCTTTTAATGCGGAAAAAGCCATCATACTAAACACATTTTGATTTATTAATGCACGTCTTGACTTTGGCTTCATTTAATCAACAAAAAGAAGATGAAATATTATGCGGACCTGATAGGAAAAAGTTTGGACACCCCTGCTCTGGTGGGTCCAGTCCAAGATAAGGTGTGTGTGTGTGTGTGTGTGTGTGTGTGTGTGTGTGTGTGTGTGTGTGTGGCGCACACGCATGCATGAAATGCGTCCACGTGCCTTTTGCATGAAATCATGCAATGCAGAATGAAGTCACAGGGGACAGTAAAGGTTAATAAATCATTAGAAAGCCGTGCGGACCAAAGCAAACGCAAGACAAAATGGCCGCTGTTGCTAAGCTAACAAGGGAAGAAGGGGGGGGGAGCTCTTTGAAGGTTACGCCCTCTCTCTGGAAAAAAAAAAGAAAAAAGTTAGAAACGCTGGATGTTAAACAAGTTATTTTTCCCGGGCGTCACAGGGAGTTTGGTAAATAAATGAAATAAGAGCGCGTGGATTAGAATGAGTGATTACATAAATATTTTCAGGCAGAATGTGGAGTTTGGAGATGACTGTGATGTGACAGCTTCATATGAAAGTCTGTTTGAGTCGTCGCAGTTGAAAGCGCTTGGTAGTACGACACAAGGAAAGCCTTCAAAAGCTTTTTTTTTGGGCCCCCCTCCCCATGCGTAAGGTTAACTTTGAGTAATCATGTGAGAGAAGATGGAGGACTGCTAACTTTCTTTCTCTGAATACTTTGACTTTTCTTCTCCCGTTTAAAGTGCAGAGGTAAATATATTGGGGGGGCTACTTTGTTTCAAAGACTTTCATTGGGTGCCTTTGAGCTGATTCTTGCTGTGCTCTTCCACAAACATTTGTTTGTGCAAGTGTGTGCTTTTCTTAATCAAATCACCAACATGACTTTTATTTCGCACATCACGCAAAATGTTTGATTTGTGTGCTTAATAAGACGGATGCTTTATTCATCCTCATCTCCACTAATAAGCAGCTGATGGCGGAACATCTCCCAGACAGTCAAGCAGATGGTGGCCTTTCATTCTGCAAACTTTCACATTTGAGTCCGAGCGAAACGTCTCGTTGTTTCATCGGCAACAGCGGCTTTTCTTTATGCTTGCATATTCATAGTTTAGCACTGAAGGCTGGAAAGAAACGAGTCCTCCACCTTCAACTTCAGAGCTCACGAACGTCTTTTTATGCAACTTTCACTCACGTCGTAAATAAAGAAAGAAAAGAAAAGAAGACATTTAAGAATTGGAGTCAAACAAACACGTTTAATGTTTGATATTTCAATAACAAACAGGAGTGAGAACGCCATCTACATATTATATTTCATACACTCACACGGTGAATTTCTCTGTTTGTAATAAACGCATTCATGCTTGTTTTACGTGCTGCACAGGATTTGTAAATAAAAGATCAAGACTGGTTCACCTCCCGAAAATGACAATAAAGCTGAGGAAGTTCTGCATTTATTTTCAACACATATATTTATTTATTTATTTATTTTAAATACACTTTATTATTATTACTATTAGAATGATGCATCTGTGACTTCATTGCAGCAAAAAACATTACAAATTTGGAAACAAAGTAATAATTTCCTAAATACTGTAAGTATTTTTTTGGATAATTATAGTTCAGTTGATCTGATATTACTTTGGAGGAAAACACAAATGTGTTGAATAATCTACGAAGGTCGCACTCTCATTTGATGTAGTTTAGTTTTTATCTGCTTGTTTGTAATTCTAATTCTACTCATGAATGACACGAGCAGGAGATAAATAGTACGTTCACGTCCATCCTGAATCCTTCCATTGTTTCGGTCGTGAGACGCCAGGAATTTCCCAAACAGCTCATTCCAAATGTCAAAGTTGGAAAATAGAAACATCGGTGATGACCGGCCTTTTGAAATCTAAGGAGCCAACACTCGTCCATCTTAGTTTTCCCTTCATGAGCCTCACCACTCTTCTACTATTGATAATAATAATCATAATAAACATCATAATGATGATGATGATGATGCATGAGGTGAGCGTGAGCTGCTGGCAGGAGATAAATAGCATAAAGGTCTTCCAATTTCACACTTTCAAATAAAAGTCTCCTCATATTTCAGGCCTATCATTAGGAAGGATGCACTGCACGCTCTCCACAACACTTGCTTTCTCGTACTTGGATTATTTCTAGTTTTCTTTGACATGCTTGTATTATTTCTATATTTTGGTCATCTGTGAATCCAATCAAGGTGACTGAAAGGGATTTGAATCAGTGATGGATGCTGGACTGCAGCGCTTGTTTGTGTTTGTGTTTGGGTCTCACACCAGCATGCCTTTCTTTCCACTTGCTGCACTTTAGTGCTTTAGCTTTAGCAGCTGTGGTATGTTTAGCATGAAAAGACACATGACAACGCTTGTCAGAGCCCGGCGCTGTCACACATCACGCATGAGCTCCTGGAATGTCTGCCGCGTGTCACTCGGCATTTGCTCGGGTGACAACACACCAGCCGCGCTCGCCAGCCGTGCACGCGTCCGCGGGTGCTCGCTTGATGGACGGTGATGTGCAACTTTTGATTGATTGAGATTGAGACGCTTTTATAGGCCAAAATAAGTTTCCAGAAAGACAAAATGAGTTGGTGCAAGAAATCCCATTCAATCCACAACTTCATCATTTGACTTTCCTCCTGCAAGAAGCATCCTGTCAGTAGAAAGCAAGGCCAGGTTTGCAGCATGTGGACTTCTAGTGCGGCAGGTTAAAGGTCAGCATGGACCTCGATCGGATCCTTACAGCAACCTTGGTGTGTGACCCAAAATGCTAACTTCTTATCACACGTGATTTTTCTTATCAGAGATCTTTTTGATGGATTGCATTTGTGTGAGATTGATATCGCGTAAATTCCTTTCCCGACTTTGGATGAATGGCTTCATCTTGGGGTCTTCATGTTGGCCTTGGTTTGACCTTGTCTGTTTAGACATTTTATTGGATTGATTTAGAACAAATACAATTAGCCTAGCTAATATTTACACGAAATATTCACCGTAAATACTTCCAGGATGTGTGGTTTTAGTGCGCCAGGTTAAAGGTCATCATGGAGCTTGGAAGGATCTTGGCTCGTGACCCAAAGCGCTTTCTTTTACGACATCCGATTCTTTTCTAAGGTTGCTTTTTATCAGGTTATTGTGCTGTTTTCTAAGACTTTCTGATTGACTTTAGTTGCTTAGATGAATCAGGTGGTCCACTGATCACTCTACAATACTTGCAGTCATTTTTACTGCTTTATTTTTATTTGATTTTTATTACTCTGTCAGTTCTCTACAAACTATTAACTTTATTAGTTTACTTTTTACATTTTTTCCCTCTAAAATGAAGATTCTATCAGATTACCATTATTTTATACGATTATATAAGCTCATCTTCTATAATCTTATTTTAACCGGGATATGAAGAGTACGTGCACAACACAGGAAGTCAACAAAATACCAGCAGAAATGCAATCAATTCTGCTTCTTCCTACTCCTTTTCACACATCTTCAATTGTGTAAAAGGGAAACATTTAATGTACTCTCACGTAACTTTATTAAGCATCTTATGGTTACGTTTGGTTAGCATATTTACAAACATTTAATGTACTTTTATGTAACTTTATTAAGCATCTTATGGTTACGTTTGGTTAGCATATTTACAAACATTTAATGTACTTTCACGTAACTTTATTAAGCATCTTATGGTTACGTTTGGTTAGCATATTTACAAACATTTAATGTACTTTTATGTAACTTTAATAAGCATCTCATGGTTACGTATGGTTAGCATATTTACAAACATTTAATGTACTTTTATGTAACTTTATTAAGCATCTCATGGTTACGTATGGTTAGCATATTTACAAACATTTAATGTACTTTTATGTAACTTTATTAAGCATCTTATGGTTTCGTATGGTTAGCATATTTAAAAACATTTAATGTACTTTTATGTAACTTTATTAAGCATCTGATGGTTACGTTTGGTTAGCATATTTAAAAACATTTAATGTACTTTCATGTAACTTTATTAAGCATCTTACAGTTACGTTTGGTTAGCATATTTACAAACATTTAATGTACTTTCATGTAACTTTATTAAGCATCTCATGGTTACGTATGGTTAGCATATTTACAAACATTTAATGTACTTTTATGTAACTTTATTAAGCATCTTATGGTTACGTATGGTTAGCATATTTACAAACATTTAATGTACTTTTATGTAACTTTATTAAGCATCTTATGGTTATATATGGTTAGCATATTTACAAACATTTAATGTACTTTTATGTAACTTTATTAAGCATCTTATGGTTACGTTTGGTTAGCATATATAGAAAGGTGCAGACTGCTCGTAGATTGTCTTATATTTGAATAAAATATGGAAAGGAGGTGGCAATGCTGCCAGAACTAAAAGCTATTGATGTGCGATACCACTGATTTCTTTTCCGATCCGATGCGGACTAAAATTCAGGATGGTATCGGTGATAGTGATCTGATACGGATACTTTGCAAATTCACCTAATGTGTGTGGCAAATTTGAAAAAGTAGTGTATTTCATATGATAGCATAAAGAATGAAATGAAATGATTGATCATTTCAAATAAAGGAATAATGTAATCAAGTGATTTATTGATCTATTTTCTAGTCCATAGTGATTTCCAATATAGACAAAGAAAAATATAAGAAGAGAAAAAACAGGACAAAATCATATCAAATATGTGAAAATGGTATTTGAAACAATAAAAAAGGAAAATAATCAAATTAAATTCAAATAAATGGTGAATGACTTTAAGATGAAAACTTTATTGACAATTCACACGTGGCTCCGTTTCATGACAGAAGCACGGAAAGCGTTGGTGTGTTGATTTGAGAATGGATTTTAGAGCATGAAGAGCTGCTATTGGAGTATTGATATTTGCGTATGGATCCATACATGACCACCGGAAGCCAGTGGTGTCCAAAGTCCAGCCTGGGGGCCATTTGTGGACCAAAGCTCCGCCAGAAAAACAATATTTTGAAGGCAGATTAGGGCCTTCATTTTTTTCTGTATGCAGCCCTCCGTAGGAAAAAGTTTGGACCCCCCTTTTTGTTGTTTTTTTGTAAATATGACTGCAAAGTTACACAACGTGTCATAACTGTGATGGATGGTTGGATGGATGGATGGATGGATGGATAGAAGAATAGAAGGATAGAAGAATAGATAGTCTTGGTGGAGTGTTTGTGCGTTGGAGTCCATGGCAGCTAAAGGAAGGTGTTTTTCAAGAGACTGTTCAGGAGGTGTTTTGCTGCAGACGCAGAGAGGAGGCCGGAAAGGAAAGTGTTGACTAAAGAGACACCGGGTCGTCTTCGGTCGTCATGGAGAGGTGCAAAACCTCACCCTGACTTTGTAGCGGCAAGCCGTGCGAGTCACCGCTGCCAAGACGGAACCTTATCCAAAAGCCAATCTGTCACCAAATGGAGTGAAAAGAAAAAATGGCGAGCCAAGAGCACGAGTCTAACATCCCCTCTTGCAACACACACACACACACACACACACACACACACGCACACACACACGCACACACACACACACACACACACACACACACACACACACACACACACACACACCTCTTTATCTCCGTTTCATGACACTTGCAAAGCGGCTGATAAAAAAGTTGTCATTAAAACAACGCCTTTAAAAAATAAAAAAGGTCACATAAGCGCTTTAAAGCATCAGCGTTGTTCAGTTAACTGCCCACTTTTATTAGCTTTTACACTTTTATGACGCTTTTATTAGCATTTATACTTTTATTAGCACTGACGTCCAGTGTGTGAGGTCACATGACCCTCCCACCTCTTAAACGTCTTCATTTGGGTGGTGCCAGCGTCACGTTGACAGTGACAGATGAGCATCTGAGGCGTGTTGTTGACGTGTTGCTAACGTGCAGGTGCACCACAGCCAACCCACGCACGCAAAGTCAACTTAGACTCGCTTAAGTAAGCACATATCATGCAAAAAACACCTCCAAATATCAAGCAAGGCCCATTTTGGACGGGAATGTCAAACATGCAAATGGTTTTTCATGTGTGTGCCGCTTTTCCACCTCCAAGGCACTCAAAGCACTTTGACACTGTTAGCACATCTACCTACTGATGACGGGGGTTCAACATCTTTAGCACATCTACCTACTGATGACAGGGGTTCAGCATCTTTAGCACATCTACCTACTGATGACGGGGGTTCAGCATCTTTAGCACATCCACCTACTGATGACAGGGGTTCAACATCTTTAGCAAATCTACCTACTGATGACGGGGGTTCAGCATCTTTAGCACATCTACCTACTGATGACGGGGGTTCAGCATCTTTAGCACATCTACCTACTGATGACGGGGGTTCAGCATCTTTAGCACATCTACCTACTGATGACGGGGGTTCAACATCTTTAGCACATCTACCCACTGATGACAGGGGTTCAGCATCTTTAGCACATCTACCCACTGATGACAGGGGTTCAGCATCTTTAACACATCTACCTACTGATGACGGGGGTTCAACATCTTTAGCACATCTACCTACTGATGACGGGGGTTCAGCATCTTTAGCACATCTACCTACTGATGACGGGGTTCAGCATCTTTAGCACATCTACCTACTGATGACGGGGGTTCAACATCTTTAGCACATCTACCTACTGATGACGGGGGTTCAGCATCTTTAGCACATCGACCTACTGATGACAGGGGTTCAACATCTTTAGCACATCTACCTACTGATGACGGGGGTTCAGCATCTTTAGCACATCTACCTACTGATGACGGGGGTTCAACATCTTTAGCACATCTACCTACTGATGACGGGGGTTCAGCATCTTTAGCACATCTACCTACTGATGACGGGGGTTCAGCATCTTTAGCACATCTACCTACTGATGACGGGGGTTCAACATCTTTAGCACATCTACCTACTGATGACGGGGGTTCAACATCTTTAGCACATCTACCTACTGATGACGGGGTTCAACATCTTTCCCAAAGGCATTTCCACACCGTCACGAGAGGACGGAGGATCGAAGCCGCTACCTTCAGATTGGGAGACGACCGTTCTACCACCTGAGCCACCCTTGTTTCTTCAGGTGATTGATCCATTGGAATGCCTGCTACAACTAAAGGTACATTAGTTTGGACAAATGTAACCATGATAACAAATGTAGCTCACAATAAAAGCTGATATGAAGCAGCTTCCATGCTTTTCTTGATGATGACCAAAATCACTTACATGAGCAGCTATTGCATTGTACTGCCAATGGAACTCTTATGATCTATTTTTGTTGTCATTGTTATATATTTGTCCAAACACAGGTACCTTTAGTTGGATCAGGCATTCACATGAACAAGAAACAGAAGCAACAAGGGGGCTCTATAATCACTGTTTCCATGACTGTGCATTGTAAGGCTGTAAAAGACCCCACCATACACTTCATACACTTTTCTCAGACAGGCGTTAACGTTTTCTCACCTTTCTCTTTTGTTTAGACACTCTCAAAAAAGTTCAAACCTTCTTTTGCATTTTAATGATCAACCCACAGGTCCGACACAAGAAATTGTGAAGTGACTCACGAATGTTTCACTCCTGTGACCGCGCTTTTCGTCCTGGCGCCGTTCCACTGTACTGTAGCGTTTTTGTATCCTTGTAGCACTCCTCCTGTTGCAGTCCTCCTCCTCTGAATTGAAGATTCATTTACAAGCTAGCAAGCAAGCTAGCAAGCTAGCATGGATGACACGTGCAGAAGGCATGGCAGGGCAGCACGAAGCAGATTGATTGACAATGGTCTACAGCCAATCAGGACACAGAAAATAATGGATGGTGCAGACAGACGAGAGCAACTTCCTAGGGCCAGGCTCAGCCTGTACCAATGTTCATGCGCTGTAAAAAAAAAAAAAAAAAAACTGCAAAATTGACAAAAGCTGAACTGCGATGGAGTGAGGGAGTGTCACGTCTTGTTCTTGGCATAGTGGCGATGACCCCAGTATGCAGAAAGCAGGCACTCGTTGCAGGAAAACTTATCTTTAATGATGGCTGCAGCGCAGCGGCAGGAACTTGATAAAGGACGCTTTGCAGTAGCGTGTCAGGCTTACACAGACACCGACACAAAGGAACGAACGAACCAAGGAACGAAATGAACGAAATGCAACAACACAGAAGGATCCACGCACCTGAACTAAATAGGAACTCAAATTAGCAACAGGTGCAAGACATAAAGAAGAAAGCAAAGCAGGCGGACACAAACCAGGCAAAACAGGAAGTACTACCAAAATAAGAGCATAGAACAGGAACTAAGGCATAAAAGTGTAAACACACTAAACTGTCACGCAGGCTAACACATAGATCGTGACAGTACCCCCTCCTCAAGGACGGATCCTAGACGTCCGAAAAGTCCAGAGTCACAACAAAAGAAAAAAGGAGGGATGGGTGGTGGGAGGACCAGTGGTGGGTCAGCGGCACGACCCCTCCGGCGGACGGCCAGGATGGTGAGCCTGGCAGAGGAGTTGGGACCCATCCGGTGGTCGGCTGGAACGGCAGGTCCGGCGGAGTGAGTGGCGGAACCTCTCCGGAGGACGGCCAGGATGGTGAGCCTGGCAAAGGAGCTGGCAGGAGAGCTGAGCAGTGGCAGGGACTTCAGCAGAGGACAACTGGCACGTGGGAGATGCCAGAATAGGAACGAGAGTTGGGGCACGGTGGCGTGTTGGAGACGCCAGGACAGGAACTCCAGGCGAAGCCGGCTGACGTGTGGGAAACGCCAGGACAGGAACTGAAGGCGGAACATATGCAGGAGTCTCGTCCTCTGGAACTGAAGAAGGAGGAATCGGCGAAGCGGGCTGCTGTTCCTGGCTTGCTGCCACGAGCCCTGCAGCTTGACTTCCAGGTAGAGGACTAAGCAGTGTGTCTTGGCTTGCGGACGGAGGAGCAGCTAGCTGTGCGTCCTGGCTTGCGGACGGAGGAGCAGCTAGCTGTGCGTCCTGGCTTGCGGACGGAGGAGCAGCTAGCTGTGCGTCCTGGCTTGCGGACGGAGGAGCAGCTAGCTGTGCGTCCTGGCTTGCGGACGGAGGAGCAGCTAGCTGTGCGTCCTGGCTTGCGGACGGAGGAGCAGCTAGCTGTGCGTCCTGGCTTGCGGACGGAGGAGCAGCTAGCTGTGCGTCCTGGCTTGCGGACGGAGGAGCAGCTAGCTGTGCGTCCTGGCTTGCGGACGGAGGAGCAGCTAGCTGTGCGTCCTGGCTTGCAGACGGAGGAGCAGCTAGCTGTGCGTCCTGGCTTGCAGACGGAGGGGCTAGCTGTGCGTCTTGGCTTGCCGACGGAGGGGCTAGCTGTGCGTCTAACTCACAGCTGCTAGTACTAGCCCCCCCTTCCGAAGGCGGATCCCAGACGCCGTTCACTGCCATCGGCGGAACCAGGGAAGGGAGGAGGGGGGCTTGGAGGTGGGTCAGGAGTTCCACCTGCTCTGACCTCCCGAACGGAACTGCAGGTGGCCTCAGGCGTGGTCTTGGAATGGGCTTGAAATGCCGCGGGGTGGGCACGGGGGGGTTATGAGGTTTGAGGCAGCCAGGTGTGGCTTCTGGGGGAGTCTGTGACCTCAAGCAACTCGGCACGGACACCGGGAGGGACTGAAGCTTGAAGCTGTGTGGTGTGGGCTCCAGCGGCGTCTGTGACTTCACACCGCGTGGAGTGGGCACAGGGTGAGTCTGACACTCTTTGAGCCGAGGTGCAGGGGTGGGAGGAGAACTGACCTCTTGACGTTGCCTGGGAAGCAACTTGGAAACAACGGAGGGCAGTTGGAGCTCGGCGCTTCGGGACGCGGGAATCTGAGGGAGACTGACCTCCTCTTGGCGTTGCGTGGGAAGCGGAGAAACGGAGGAGGGGGGCAGCCAGAGCTCGTCGTGCTGACGCTGAGCGGGAACCGTAATGGGCTGAGCAATCAGCCGGCACTCAGAAACATTGCAAGGAGGGAATTGCACCTCTGCTTGGCGTGGTGAGGAGGAGTTGCGTGGCTTCACCCTTTTACGCCGTGAACCTCTCGCTGGAGCCGGTCCACACATGCCTTGGCGTCGCGGATGGTCAGATGTGTCTTTGGCGGGTCCCGGGTAAACCCACGCCATAGGAATAAGCGTGCCGTCCGGTCCCCACACCATGTCCTCCAGCTCCTCTGGAGAGAACTTTGTGCACTCCTCTTCCATAGCCTTTAGGATCTGCCAGGTCCAGAAATCGCTCTCTGCGAGGTCATCTTCTTCTGGTTGTTGCATTCTGTCACGTCTTGTTCTTGGCATAGTGGCGATGACCCCAGTATGCAGAAAGCAGGCACTCGTTGCAGGAAAACTTATCTTTAATGATGGCTGCAGCGCAGCGGCAGGAACTTGATAAAGGACGCTTTGCAGTAGCGTGTCAGGCTTACACAGACACCGACACAAAGGAACGAACGAACCAAGGAACGAAATGAACGAAATGCAACAACACAGAAGGATCCACGCACCTGAACTAAATAGGAACTCAAATTAGCAACAGGTGCAAGACATAAAGAAGAAAGCAAAGCAGGCGGACACAAACCAGGCAAAACAGGAAGTACTACCAAAATAAGAGCATAGAACAGGAACTAAGGCATAAAAGTGTAAACACACTAAACTGTCACGCAGGCTAACACATAGATCGTGACAAGGGAGCACTGTATTGTGTTTTTTCATAAATGAATGACTTAATTCATGGTGGTGGTTAGGTGGTAGATTAGGTGGTAGCTTATTTTCTGTTATCAGTGCAAACGTCTTGAAATACCAGTGCTATGTAGTATTCCGGCCAATAAGTAGCAGCAATGTCATGACATGAGCTTATGTCTTAAAAAGGCTATCCTCCCATTCTGTGTGGAAGTGGTAAGTTTTTGGCTTCTTACTTTGTCCTTCTTCCCCACTCCGTTTAAAATCCTTTCTTAACTTTAATAGAAATAAATCTGAGGCTAACTGGTTAGCTCACAAACCTTTTATCTCCCTAGCTAGCTTGACTTCCTATAGTATAATAGTTGTGCAATCTGCTGTAATCAAGAAGAATAATAGGAGTGTAAAGGTGACTATTGGGTGACTGTTATTTCATGTCCACAGGGCTCTAATCATGTTAAAACCTGTATTTAGAAAGTCATCAACAGGTTTTGTATGCTCTAACTACCAAAATATTCCTTTTATTAACATTGAATGGCAGAAATTACTGGACACAATCATGTTAGATTCAAGATTCAAGATTCAAGAGTTTTATTGTCATATGCATAGTAAAACAGCAGTTATACTATGCAATGAAATTCTTATTCTGTTCATTCTCCCAAGAAAAGAAAGAAAACACAAGAAAGAATAAGAACATAAAAAACATAAATACCAATAAATTAAGCAACAACAACAAAAGAGACATTAATACAAATAAATAATACAAATAAATAAATAAAAGTGCTATGAGTGTGTGCGTGTGTTGCGTGCGGCGTGTGTGAGTGCTTTGTTGAGAAGCCTGATGGCCTGTGGGTAAAAGCTGTTTGCCAGCCTTGTGGTCCTGGACTTCAAACTCCTGTAGCGTCTGCCTGACGGTAGGAGTGTGAATAATGAGTGTTGTGGATGTGTGCTGTCCTTGATGAAGTTGTGTGTTCTGCGTAGGACTCTAGATTTATAAATGTCTTGCAGTGAGGGGAGGGCTGCCTCAACAATGTTCTGTGAGGTCTTGATCACTCGCTGGAGTGCCTTCCTATCACGTGTTGTACAGTTACCGTACCAAACAGTGATGGAGGCAGTAAGGACACTTTCCATAGTGCATCTGTAGAAGCAACTCAGGATTGTGGTGGACATGCCAAATTTCCTCAGTCTTCTCAGGAAGTACAGTCTCCTTTGGGACTTCTTCATAATTTGTTGGGTGTTGTGAGACCAGGTGAGGTCCTCGCTGATGTGTGTGCCAAGGAACTTGAAGGTTTTCACCCTCTCCACCTCAGTCTCATCAATAAACAGGGGTCTATGCGGCTCCTTTTCCCTTGTTCTTGGGTCAATGATCATCTCTTTAGTCTTATCTGTATTGAGAAGGAGATTGTTATCATGACACCAAGCTATGAGGTCCGCCACCTCTCTTCTGTATGATGTTTCAACACCACCAGTGATCAGACCGATGACTGTAGTGTCATCCGCAAATTTAATGATGCTGGTGTTGTTCTGGGAGGCCACGCAATCGTAGGTGAAGAGTGTGTAGAGGAGCGGACTCAGCACACACCCCTGTGGGGTCCCAGTGATCACAATTCTTGAGCTGGATGTGCGATTGTGGACTCTGACTGACTGGGGCGTGCCTGTTAGAAAGTTAAACACCCAGTTACAGAGGGAGGGTGACAGGCCAAGTGTGAGGAGCTTATTTGTGAGTTTGTGGGGGCTGACTGTATTAAAAGCAGAGCTATAGTCTATAAATAGCATTCTGACATATGTGTCCTGGCCCTGTAGGTGAGAAAGGGCTGTGTGGATGGCAGTGTTGACTGCATCATCTGTAGACCGGTTCTGGCGATATGCAAACTGTAGAGGGTCCACAGTTGCCGGGATGCTGTTTTTGATGTGGGTCATGACTATTCTTGCAAAGCACTTCATAACAATAGGAGTGAGTGCTATAGGGCGATAGTCATTCAAGCAGGTCACATTGCTCTTCTTGGGTACGGGCACTATGGTGGTGGACTTAAAGCAGGTCGGTACAGATGCTTGTGGAAGCGACAGGTTAAATATGTCAGCAAGCACATCAGCTAGCTCTGATGAGCAAACTCGAAGTGCATGTTCTGAGATGTTGTCTGGGCCTGCTGCTTTTCGTGACTTTGTTTTGTTCAGAACCCTGCGCACATCAGCTGATGTCACCATGAGAGGTGAGTCCTGTGTGCTCCCCAAGTCCAGCCACCCTCTCTGCTCATCAGGAGTTTGGGTGTCAAAGTGGGCGTAGAACTCGTTCAGCTCATCTGGAAGTGTGGTTTGGCTGGACGTGGCTACGCTACTCCGCTGTCGATAGTCTGTGATGTGCTGGAGCCCCGCCCACATGCCCCGAGGGTCTGAGGTGGAATAGTAGCCCTCCAGCTTCTGTCTGTACTGTCTTTTGGCCTCTCGTATGGACCTCCTCAGGTCATATCTGGCCTTTTTGTAGTCCTCAGCGGTGCCCATGAAAAATGCAGTCGAACGAGCACGTAGCTTAGCCCTTACATCACAGTTCATCCACTGTTTTTGGTTAGGGTATTTTCTGTAATACTTGGTGGTGGTAACAGTCTCTATGCATGTGCTAATGTAGCCAGTAACAGCAGAAGCATATTCATCCAAATCAACAGTACAATCTTCCCTCCCCGCTGCAGTTTTAAACACATCCCAGTTTGTGCAGCCAAAGCAGTCCTGAAGTACTTGATCAGTTTCTTCATTCCACACTTTAACTGCTGTACTTACAGGGGGAGCTTGTTTAAGAAGTTGTCTGTATGTTGGATAAAGGAATATAGAGATGTGGTCAGCCTTTCCAAAGTGGGGTCTTGGAACAGCCTTCAAAGCACCTTTCATGTTGCTGTAGACTTGGTCCAGGATGTTATTTTCCCTTGTGGGAAAGCTCACATGCTGGTAATATTTGGGGAGGACAGTCCTGAGGTTACAGTGGTTGAAATCGCCAGATATAATGAATACAGCGTCCGGGTGTTTAGTCTCGTGTTTATCAATGATGTCATGCAGGAGGCCTAGTGCATTAGCAGTGTTAGCTCGTGGTGGGATGTAAACAGCAGTTAAATACACAGCGCTAAACTCACGAGGCAAATAAAAAGGTCTGCATTTCACCATCAGCAGCTCAATGTCCTGCGAGCAGTGCTTTTCCATCGTCTGTACGTCTATGCACCACCGTTTGTTTACGTAAACACAGACGCCGCCACCTCTGTGTTTACTAGACGCTAAAGTCCGATCTCCCCGGTAAGCAGCAAATGTTTCCAACTGGATCGCCGAGTCCGGTATATCCTCCGTCAGCCAGGTTTCTGTGAAGGTGAGGACACAGCATTCCCTGATCTCACGTTGAGCTGTAATCCTTGCTCTTAGTTCGTCCATCTTGTTTTCAAGAGAGCGGACGTTGGCTAGCAGCAGGCTTGGTAGCGGTGGCCTAGTCACTCTAGCTTTTAGCCTAGCATGCAGGCCGGCCCGCTTGCCTCGTTTACGCCTCGGATGCTTTGCTCGCCGGGTATTCAGCTCACCAGGCCCGCAGGCTGCTGCGTTCTCCCGGCGCAAAAGAAAGGCAAAGTCTGAGAGGCTAAATGAAAGTTCATGATGAACCCTGCCGATGTTCAAAAGTGTCTCTCTGTTGTAATGTACTGCGTGAGTGCGTTGAATGTCCAAAATGAACAAAAAAAATAACAAAAAATAGAAAAAAACGGGAGAGTGTCACAGAGACGTCTGCCACGGAGGGCGCCATCTTGCAATTCAACAAGCATGAAGCTTGTTGTTGTTAGGAGAAGAATGTGTGTTTCCTATCCAAGTACCAACCTGTGTCATAAAGTTAGCATTAAACGTTGATCCAAACAAGCGACAGCCGTGATAATAAGCCACTTTGGTGCTTTTGGCACCAAAGTGGCTTATTATCACGGCTACATGTGCTAGCATCAGCTGTTGTGTTGCATTGTGGGACTTGTAGTCTTAGCACTTTGGGTGTTAGCACACATAATAATAAAGGTAGCAGCACATATAATAATACAAATAATAGCACATATACTGTAATAAAACAAATAGTGGCACATATAATAAAAATAGTAGCACATATAATAAAAATAATAGCACATATAATAAAAACAGTAGCACATATAATAAAAATAATAGCGCATATAATAAAAATAGTAGCACATATAATAAAAACAGTAGCACATATAATAAAAATAATAGCGCATATAATAAAAATAGTAGCACATATAATAAAAATAGTAGCACACATAACAATAAAAGTAGTACCACATATAATAATAAAAATAATAGCACATATAATAAAAATAGTAGCACATATAATAAAAATAATAGCACATATAATAAAAATAGTAGCACATATAATAAAAATAATAGCACATATAATAAAAATAGTAGCACATATAATAAAAATAATAGCACATATAATAAAAATAGTAGCACACATAACAATAAAAGTAGTACCACATATAATAATAAAAATAATAGCACATATAATGTAATAAAAAATAATAGCACATATAATAAAAACAGTAGCACATATAATAAAAATAATAGCCCATATAATAAAATTAGTAGCACATATAATAAAATTTATAGCACATATAATAAAAATAGTAGCACATATAATAAAAATAATAGCACATATAATAAAAATAGTAGCACATATAATAAAAATAATAGCACATATAATAAAAACAGTAGCACATATATTAAAAATAGTAGCACATATAATAAAAATAATAGCACATATAATAAAAATAAAAGCACATATAATAAAATTAATAGCACATATAATAAAAATAGTAGCACATATAATAAAAATAATAGCACATATAATAAAAACAGTAGCACATATAATAAAAATAATAGCACATATAATAAAAACAGTAGCACATATATTAAAAATAGTAGCACATATAATAAAAATAATAGCACATATAATAAAAATAAAAGCACATATAATAAAATTTATAGCACATATAATAAAAACAGTAGCACATATAATACAAATAATAGCACATATAATAAAAACAGTAGCACATATAATACAAATAATAGCACATAATAAAAATAATAGCACATATAATAAAAACAGTAGCACATATAATAAAAACAGAAGCACATATAATACAAATAATAGCACATATAATAAAAACAGTAGCACATATAATACAAATAATAGCACATATAATAAAAACAGTAGCACATATTATAAAAATAATAGCACATATAATAAAAATAAAAGCACATATAATAAAAATAATAGCACATATACTAAAAATAAAAGCACATATAATAAAAATAATAGCACATATAATAAAACTGATAGCTCAGGCAACACAGTTGAGGAGCATATTTTGAGAAATGTTGCGGAGTAGAAGAGTTACTTTTCCAGTACGTATATACTATCATCTATGCTCATACTCTAGGGGTACTGCAGGTATTTTTAAATAAACAATAAGCAGCTGCTTTAAATGAGTAAAAATGTTATATGGCACATTGCACTCATTTTCATGCAAAAAACGTTTTTAATGAAGAAAAATGGGAATAAAAACATAACCAAAGATCAACTGCTTCTGAACATGTAAAAATGTAAAACATCAAAAATGCAATAAAGTTTGATATTTGAATTCAAGTCAATCTAACGTGGTAGGGACTGGTGGGGTCTCATCCCACTTGGGGACATTTTCAAGTGACATTTAAGTTCGGAGAGACTTTGGTGTTCTCTCTCTCCTTTCTGGATCAACACACATTCGCTGTTGCGTGATGTGCTGATGGGGGGGCTGCATATTCTTCTCAGGATTTGACATCAAACAATGCCTTGCAATGATTTGGTTTTTAAAAAGTAAAAAATGGGCAACATATTTGATTTTTGAAGTGAGAATTGGGTCATTTTGTGGCAAAATGAAGCGTCGTGTTATGTTTTTTTTGTTGCATGGTGTTGAGGTGTGATGTGGAAATGCAGCTGCAGTTAAAATTTGGTCCCTTTGTGATGACATCACTGAGCGTAGCCCAGCACGGGGCTCAGTAGCTTTGACTCCACTTTCCCAAAGGTCAAAGGATTCACTTGAACGGCTTCACTTTGTTGAAATGAGCTCTCGGGCAGCACAAAGGGACGCACAACCTGCACTCATTCAGCCGCGCTGACGTTTGCAACCCGAGGCCACACTAGCAAGCAAATAAACGCGTCTGCTTGTCTGCTCGGCTTGGAAAAGGAAGAATAATCTTAAGAGGAGAAGGGAATTAAAAAAAAAAAAATTATCGGTGGCCAAAATGAAAACTGGCAAAGAATGCGACGAGTGCATGTGGCAGCGGGCTGCTCTATAAAGACATCTGCTGATTGCACACTTTGGGGAGGCCTGCTGGAGAACAAGCCTGGCAGGGAAACGTGCAAAGAGAGGAGGGGAGCACACAGAAACCGCTGAAAGAACAAGAGATGCTCACAGCCGGTCACCTTGAACACGCACACACACACACACACACACACACACACACATGCACACACATGCACACTGGACACTTCATTAGGCACAGCCTCTGGAAGATTTGAATGCTCACTTTCTAGCAAAGTTTATAATGGGGGCTCGCAGCAATGCACCGTACGGACATGTGGCAGGACTATCATACGAGCAGTAGTCCATGCATCCCACTCGGAAAGACATTGCTTGTGTGTGCAGACAGGTGGGGACATATCAGACCTGCCTGCCACGTGCGGGGTGTCTCCACAGGGGGGTGGGCCTGCATGAGTTCTTGCAGTAGAAATGGCAACAGGACCAGAACCGACACAGCACCCGTCCAGCCACGCATCATTTCACATAGACGACGCCCACACCCGTCTGCCATGCACGCTACTTATAGACCGCCACAGTTGACGAAGAAGACAACGTTTCCATTGATTGGCGACACCGCCACCAACGTGTCAGCATCCAATACAAGCACTCTTTCAAACGATTCATGCTTGTGTCTTGAACAAAGATAACGACGCTCGCTTTTCATTCATACTGGCGGAGCCACATGAAATCAACCATACATGGATTATTGTTATTATTATTATTATTATTATTATTATTATTATTATTATTGTTATGTCTTTCATCATTTGTTCACTATAATTAATTCATTATGAATTACATCATTCATAATAAATAAATACATATTTTGAAATATATTTATTATCATTATTGCACAGTGCGTCATTCTGAGAGCTGTTTCTAATATTTTGACCCTCCAAGCGCAGCTAAAGAAGGTAACCAACATGTCATAAACGAGTCATTATGATGTGGCACGTACACGCATCAAATGGCAAACACACGTGTGTGCATTTAACAAGCGCGATGAGACTGAGTGTGTGTGAAATGTGTGAAAACATCAGCAGCCTCCGATACGTCAGCACGTTATGTCTCCTCAAACTCGTGGTTCATCTCTTCATTCATTCTTTCTTCTCTTCTTTTATGTCCACCATTGTTATTGTTGCTCTGCTGAAGGCACTGAAGATGGAAATGAACACCAGCTATAATCTTACCTGAGTTAACCTGCATTTAGCTTCTTCATTAAATCTACAGAAACACCTCAGTGTCTACTGAAGCACAACATTTACTTTTTTGTGTCTTACAATAACTTGCAGATACATGATTTTCATTGGACGGTTACTGACTGCGAACTGCATCGATAAAGTTGTTTAGAAGTGAACAGCCTGTGAAATACACGCTATCACTTGCGAGCTCAGGCTTGGGTTCTCTGCAGCATTTTGCAAAATGTACACAACTCATTTCTCAGAAGCTCCTAACTTTATTCCAAAACAGCGTAAACGTACAAGAAAACCACGGATGTTGTGTGATCATCTTATGTCATCCTCCGTGAACCAGGATGTGTAATATGAAATATGCACAATGTTGTTGTTGTAGATAAAAAACACAAATGTGGAATTGGCGGACAAAGTTTTCCAGCCTTATAAAAGAAAAGCAGACAACAACACGGCCATTACACATTTCCATCACATGAATCACAGTCTTCAAATGAATTCACCGTGATTAATCACCATTTGTGTGAAATATTTACTGTATTTTATGAACAAAAAGATCAATGACAGGACATTATTCTATATCTATATTTCTATATATTAACTCTTCCAAATGAGCTGAAATCAAAATTGAAAATTGAAATCGAGCTAAAAGATACCAACATGCAACTGATCGTGGCGCACCGCCGAGGCAAAATAAAAGCCGCCACATATTGAAAATGATGATGATGATTGTTTTCACATGCAAACAGTGTAAATGCTACATCAGTAGCGAATGCTAAGGTAGTGTAGGTCCATCGCTTGTCACCCATATCATAAACGTCACTCGGTAGATCAGTCAGCTGACATTAAGCGCCCTCCTGATTTGGTCTTGTGCGTCTGCGGCAAAAGCAGCACACGAAGATGCAACGTGGAAGGAAGGAAGGATGGTGGAGGAGGTGTCTAAGGTTCCTAACATCCACCAACTCCACCTGTGATGTCATCATGGAGGACTGGAAGAGCATTCCAGTCACAGCCTGTGCAGCTCTGGTGAATCCCACGCCCAAGAGGATTAAGGCAGTGCTCGATAAGAATGGGGCATCATTTGGACATGGGCTTGTGTTGCCAGCTATTTAGACAATAAAGGCTGTGTGTTGACTCTTTCCAGTGGATAGTAAATCTGTACTGTTTTTCAAGCGTGCACTGACTACTCTCAAGTACATGACTCCTATGGTCAAATCCAGCGGTGTCACCAGACACACAATGTTGGGTCTACGAGATGTTAACTTTACTTTTAAGATGAATACAAAGAACAAATACAAAAAAATATGCCAATATACTACAATCTACTGATCATTTTTACGACGTTACGCTCTTCTGCACTCTGTGTGTATGCTAGCGGCCCCGCCTCTACCCCCTGAAACAAAGAGACTGCATGAGTGACAACAGGGCTCACTCGGTTCATGCCGTTGTCATATGGAACAAAAGCGCCAAGGTGCTGCAAGCAATGCACAGAGTGAACTCTCTTCCTGCCAGATGCGCATGCACAGGGCAATATATTGACTATATATTGGCAACATATTGATTATCCACTTCATTTTCGTTTAGTGCGTAATTAATCCATTTATTTATGATCATCCCAGGCCCAGTGCCCTCGTTTTAATCTGGAGAGATCTTGTGTGTCCCAAGCATGTTCCCCTGAGAAGACATAATAAAGGTTTGGTGAGGTATGCTGTGCTACATGTGTTTGTATCCTTCACATGAAGAGTATTTTCCCTCTCTTGGAATTCATTGAAAGGCGGCCTGAGGTAGTATGTTGACACGGAGCTTATGTTTCATCAGGACATTTGGGGCATCTGGTTCTCCCTCAGCTGAGCCATATGTGGTGCTGTGATGGCGTGTTGTTTCTCTCCAGTGACCTCTCACCCAGCCTCTCTCCTCTGCTTTGTTGTGCAGGTCAGAATTCCAAACGCTCACCAAGACGCACGGCCACACTTTTGCCACGCAGATCCACAAAGACGGCAGGTAAGTCTGCTCCAAGTGCACCCTGCAGGGATCCCTACCGCTCCGGAGCCCTCGGGTCAGGTCTTTGGACCCAGAGGGCTCCGAGCACAGGTCACAGAGGGCTCGGACGTCCCAGAGATGAGACCGCAGACTGGCATGAGGTGTTTGATGTGGGACAATGTTACTGTGTTGCTATGGCTTTAATTAGCTCCTGCAGCTGCTACTTCCTGTTTGGCAAAACACTGTGTGTGTAATGTCTTACAGGTGACTGCTGGATGCACGTCAGCACAATGTGTGTGTGTGTGTGTGTGTGTGTGTGTGTGTCACAGCAATGCTAATGAAGTGTGAAGCCACTGTATGGCATAATGTTATTATGTTACGGCATATTGTTCTCAGATGAATGGCCGCCAATGAGCGCAGCAGATGACAGTGTTAAAATGACCGCTGCAGCTTTTTCAAGGTGTTATCCTAATGTGATTTCTTACCTCCACTCATGTGTGTTTTTATTGTCACCTCCACCAATGTGTCTTTTCACTGATGTGTAGGAGCAGGATTGTGTGAAAAGTACTTGAAGAAAGTCCCATTAAGACTTCGCTGCACATCCGGATAAAGGTGAGCATCCCATCATTTTTTGTTTGCAACATCCGTCCATCCATCCATCTTCTATGCCGCTTATCCTCAATAGGGTCGTAGGGGTATGCTGGAGCCTATCCCAGCTGACCTTGGGTGAGTGAGAGGCGGGGTACACCAGCCAATAGCAGAGCACGAGCAACATTCATACCTATGGACAATTTAGAGTCTCCAATGAAGCTAACATGCATGTTTTTGGAATGTGGGAGGAAACTGGAGTACCCAGAAAACCCACACACACACGGGGAGACAGAGGTGCCCAAAGGAGGAATGAACCCAGATCTTCCTGATGTCCTGACTGTGTGGCCAACATGCTAACCACTACAACATTTTCCATGAAATTCCTCAACGACTAACACATACTGGAGAAGTTACGATCAATCAGCCACCGATCAGTATCGACCTATTACCGGGAAAAATGGAGCAGAGAGACATAATTTGCTCACGGTGCAACAAAACAAAAACACAACACATTCACAGCAAGTTAACGCATCATTTAAATCAACAACTTAGCGCTAAATGTAACACGTAACTTAAATCTGTTCATGCCAAATGCCTGCAAGGCATGCTGGGTAGTCCAGCTGCAACAAGATGAAGTATGAGCGATAAAAAATTGGATATTAAGAGTATGCTAACTCCTCCTTGTTTACTTCTCTGATGAACTCCAAGCAAAAATGCGACAATGTTGAAAGAAAGAGTACCGAAAGCGACCCAGCATGCCTTGTGGTGGGAATATTTCTTTGGCATGGGTACTTGCATCTAGATACTGCATATGTTAGGATTGTGAAGCTTCTATTGTCAACCAAAGAAGAAGTGATCCACATCGTGTTGTTGTTTGACGTTGGAGATGAGGATGAAAAGGCCACATTTGGCAGAAAAGCGCTAACCGCTGGAAATAGCCCACCGAGGGCCAGCGGTGAGAAATTGGGGTCAAGATGATTTGAGGCTGACCGGTCCACTTCTCTGCTTTGTCCCTGGCAAGTTGGTGGAGCTCTCCTGAAAAGTCAAGATGATAAAAGGGAGATGCTATAGCATACTAATAGCCTGCACTCATTAAATGAATGGGGGCCTGATTCCCCCTCTAGTCAATGTGCACCGTTGCCCTTTGAGTTTGCCGGGGCTGGGGGGTGCACAGCACTTTGAAAGCCCTGACCGGCATATTGAGCGAGTTCTAATAGAAGCCTTTTGAGACTCCTGGTAGGATGCTCAGTAAGTCTTTGCCTTTAAGTCCCCGCACCTCTCTGTGTGATCTCCTCACATCGCCACTCCATCCTCGGATTCAGGCCTGGAGAGAGGAAGGGGACCGTGCGCGGTAAATGAGGCCAAAGGTGTCCATATCTGAGCAAAGGCCATTCTTTCATGGAGATGGGAATCTCTGAGACATGCAGCTCAGCACGCTTTGATGTGGGAAAGGTGCTGGGCATAAGATGGACTAAGAAGGACGTTTGGCACCGTCGCCTCCAGGGACGAGAGCGCTGAAAGCTTCTCCGTGGCTCGTACGCTGTTGATTTAATTACTCCACTCCGCCACCGTGCCCGCCCGACTGCGCAAGCGGTGTGAAATAAATGGAGCCCCTCTTAGCGTCATTATGGAACTCATTGTCTGCTTCATGTGAAGACGCCGCTGAGCGCCCAGCCGCAGGAGCACACGCCGCCTGATGATGAAAGATTTCCATCGCCAACGCTAGCAAAAGACAAATATCTGTCTTGTTAACGGAATATCAGCGTGACTTCAGCATATTTGCCCAACAGCTAGAAAGATACGACAAGAAAGCGAGGAACGTCGGATTACCATAACAATAACGATAATAATAATAATAATAATAATAATAATGAAGTATCAGCCTGACGGTTATCAAGACAAACATCATCATTGCCAACATTTAGTTATCACGGCAATCCTATGTGGTATCAAACTGTCACATTATATACCACAATATTAGGTAGACCGTGGAGTGCAAGAGCAGCTACAGGATAGTATGTGTTTACAGTGTACTCTCAGGCCATAATATTAGGTACAGCATGGAACCAGGATAGTACACTGGGAAGCACCGACCTCAGCCAAGGCAAAACCTTCCTAATTTGCATACCAACGTCCTGCATGTGCCGGCATTTTGTCCTTGAAAATATTTGAAATATTTCCTGTGGGATCAGACATAACCCGCGCACCTTTATCCAGATCTGCATCAAAATCAAATGACCTCTGACCCGCCCCGCCACATGAGCCTTTGCATTATCTGGCAATTCATTCATTCACAACACGTTCACTGACAAATGAAGACAAGTGTTCAAAAAAAGTGTTGAATGTGCATCTATATCCAGATCTGCACCAACATCTAATGGATTCATCCCTTCTGACCTGCCCCCCCATAATGTTTGGACAGTTGAGTAGTTTTAATGAACTAAGTGAGTAAATAAAAGAGGAGTACAGTCGTCCCTCCTTTATTCTGCTTCATTGGTTCCACACCTTACACGGACTGATAGATGGAATATTTTCATCATTAGAGCATAGAGAGCTCTTTATGACCTTCTAAATACACTTTTTAACATGATTCGAGCCCTCTAGACATGAAATAACACCCCTATAGTCACCTTTACACTCCTGTTAGCCAATATAGTAGACATGGAGAAAATAAGACATCTAAGTCATAGAAAACCTGTTTAAGACCTTCTAAATACACTTTTGAACATGATGATAGCCCTCTTGCCATTAAATAACACCCCCATAGTTACCTTTACACT
This sequence comes from Dunckerocampus dactyliophorus, assembly GCF_027744805.1. Classification (NCBI taxonomy): domain Eukaryota; kingdom Metazoa; phylum Chordata; class Actinopteri; order Syngnathiformes; family Syngnathidae; genus Dunckerocampus; species Dunckerocampus dactyliophorus. Next base: position 422,949 of record NC_072829.1, on the reverse strand, counting down.
TCTGTTAGCCAACATGCTCTAAACTGGTTCAAGTCCTATCTGCAGGACAGGAAGTACTTGTTGGAATTGTTACTGTGTCTCAGACCAAACGGCTGTGACCTGGGGGTTGACCTGGGGGTCAACCTCACCATCAGTTACAAATCTACTAATGTAATAACGTAATAATGGACTCAGAAATGAACTTTAACAGCCACATTAAATCAATAATGTTACCAGCTAAAATTGCCCAATCAAGGGAATAGTGTCTAAGGCAGGTTTAGAGAGACTAATCCACCCTTTGTCTCCAGCAGGCTAGACGACTGGAACGGCCTTCTCACCGGGCGCTCTAAAGCAGCCATAAAACATCCACAATGCTGCTGCTGGAAAGCAGGAAATATGAGCATATTAGTCCAGTACTCAGGTCTCTGCACTGGCTTCCTGTGGCTCAGAGAACAGCTCTGCTTGTGTACAAGTCTTTCCATGATCTAGATGGCCAAAGTACATCTGTGACATGTTAGAGCCACATGAACCATCTTGGACTCTGAGAAGCTCAGGGACAGGTCTACTGCGGGTGCCCAGAGTCAGGACTAAACACAGTGAGACTGCGTTTCAGTTTTATGCTACCAAAATGTGGAACAGTCTTCCAGACGATCCTCAACATTGGCAACGTTCAAATCCAGGCTGAAAACAATTGTATTCAACTTCACAACTCAAACTATTTCATCTGCACTATTCACTTTTATAGTCATCATTTATTATCATGTGTTATTCTTCTTATTGTGCCTGTTGAGATAAAGAATGATACGATTATAAAAGTCTGTGTGTGTTACTAGTGACACCTAGTGGCCAGTGTAGACTACACTTCATAAGCGTCTTGTATTGCCTTCAACTATATTCATATTTTAGTGCATCTATCCATCCATCCATCCATCCATCCATCCATCCATCCATCCATTTTCTAGTATTTACAACATTTTTAATGCTTGAAAATGTTGCATTTAGGCCAAGAATACGTAACATGTGCATTTTGTGGACTAATAATAGGCTGTAGTTAACCACAAAACAGTGATTATTTCTTACTAAATACATTTTTGAAAAGAGGCGATAGACTGAAAGGCAATGTAGCGAGGGACTGTCCAGTAATCCCTCACCACTTCATGCTTTGAATGTCTCAGCTTCATTCCATCGTGATTTTTCAAAAATGTGTTCATGAATAAATCATGCTGTTTCAGGATTATTACTATTAGTCCAAAAATATGCATGTTTCAGAGCCTTGCGTGCAGTTTTGGCCTAAATGAAGCATTTTCAAGCATAAAAATGGCTAAATGAAGTAAAACGGAAACATAAGGCATCCATAAGATGCATTCAAAGAGGTTGAAATGATACAGTATGTAGTATTGCGCACTGGTCACTAGGTGTCAGGAATGTTACATGATCTCACAACAGACACAATAACCCTCCACACAGTCTACTGCTGCACCCAAAACCTCTGAACCATCGTTGTCACTTCCTGTCCGCCTGCCACTCAGTTCCCCTAGGACCAGAACACATTTAAAGCAACACACACTGGAATGAATGTTATGTATGTCTTATTTTCTCTGATTATGTCTACTAATAGGAGTGTAAAGTTGACTATAGGGGTGTTGTTTCATGCCTAGAGGGCTCTAATCACGTTAAAAGTGTATTTAGGAGGTGGTAAACAGGTTTTCTATGCTCTAACTACAAAACTGTTCCATTTCTAATTAAGGAATCCTACTTTGCAGAAATTCACTCGTCACATCTCAGAAGCAATGAAACGCCATAAAGGAGGGACTTCTGTCACGGCGTTTTCAAAAACATGACGGCGAGTGTGCTGGCACCCTTTACTCTTGCCTGTATCGCCGAATGGGCAGCCAACGGGCCTCAGCCAAGGCCAAACTCCCCTCCTGCATATGCCTGAATGATGTCATTAGACTGCACTCACGTAGGAGTTAGGGAAGCTTCCAGCGGATGCCTCTTCATCCAGAAGAGCTCTTAAGGGGTCTTTGTTCTGCAAAGGCAGACCTTCAGTGGTAGAGCATCCGAATCCTATGGAGCAGTCAAGATAAAACAATGGCTGACTCAGACACGCTTATCCTTCCTGTACGTGTTGGAGCTGCGCCGCGATACACTGATTGGATCTTGATAGGTTGCCCTGGCTGTAATGATGGCGGACCTACAGTACAGTACAGTACAGTACATCAGCATGCAATTGCACAACATCATCTGTGCTACCTGGCAATGATGTAGGGGGCAGAGGGGGGGATTTGATGCAATCAAGAGGGGAAAGTGATGTTTAGCAGGCAGGTTTAGATCCCACGGTGACACCAGCGTTCAACCAAAAGAGAGGAGGACTGAGATTTGATCCCACAGAAGCCAATTTCCCCGCACCAAAGTTTTTCTTCTCAGAGCGCGGCTCAAGCACTTCAAAGTTGAGAGCACCATGAGTTTGGCAGCTCATCTTGTCCGCCTTCAAAAAGCTAAAGCTAGCCGCAGACGCTCGGCGGGGCTGATTCGGGCTTCAGAGAGAAAGAGAATTTGGCTGCGGCTTATAGGCCGGCCCAACCCCATCCAGAGGTGGGCTGTGTTTCATCTCCTCGTAGCCTTAGCGACCGGGTTTGGTGACAAGGCGCTTCACAGGTGGGAGTCCGCCTCGGTCAAAGGAGCGCGCTCACTAAGGACAGGATTTGCCGCTGTTATTTTTCTATTAGGGCAGAATTATGCTAAGCCTTCAGAGGCCATCTTTGTGTTGCTATGGCAGCCCATATTTCCTACCGGGTTGCGACCTTGAATGACTACAGTGCAAAGCCAAGTCGCCCCCGGGCCCTTTGAGGATTAGAACCGGGGTCTCTTAGTTATGCAAAACACCTCTGATATGATTGAGCCTTGAATGCTTGAATGACAAACTTTACTCCCTTTTCATGCGATTATTGTCACTTGATTATTTCCAATCACTTGGCACGGCTTCAAACGCCGCCTTTGTTGAAGGACCACGCCGAGCTTTTCTTCTCCACCACCTCCTCAAAGCTGGCATCGCCGGCGATTAGCGGGATCAACCACGCGCTGCGAGAATTCCTACGTCTCAAAACAGACATAAGGTAAAATGGACTGAAAAAAACCTTTCTGCTAATTATTTCAATAGTCTGCTGTTGCCATGGCAACTTGACATAAGCTACTTTAGCCGTCTAACTGGTGGCGCAGATGCACCAGGACATCCCCGTGCACGTTGAACTTGTACCTAAAAACAGCGTCCTTTTGCTTTTATTTTTCATTTGTACAAAACTTTATTTAACAGCCCGATGATGCTAGCGCCCTACGTTACTTTACCCCCCATCTCATTTCCTCAGCTTTTTTAGCTGTCTGATTGGCTACAAAGTGATGGACAGCTAGCGACTTTAACAGCCGGCACCTTTTGAAAACCCAGCAACGCACCAAACCGTGATGACGGCGTATCCTTCAGCCCTAATTGTACGACGTCACATTCAACGCTGACGCTCAAACTGTCACCTTACACACACGCTAGCCACAGATTCCAAAATAATGCAACCTATTACACGTTAGTTTGGCTTGCAGCGCCACCTTCCTTTCATCATCACCTTTCTTCAGCGTGCTGATGGGCTCAAATGCTCGCATAAATGACAGTTCCACTTGCTGCTTCGTCATGTCCCTGACTGGACTGGAAATGCCTTTCAACGTACATGTAATGCTAATGCTAATGCTAATGGTAGTGGTTGATTTTGAACATGCATACAGGTTACATTTCAACACGACATGTTACAATTCACACTTGCACGTGTCCAAGAAGGAGCAGGAAGAAGCAAAGCTGATTTCATCCGTTTCACATCAATTGCGAACTCGTTTGTTTGTGCACTTCCTGTATTCAACATGCACCATTTACAGAAACCAAAGTACCACAGTACCTTCTACAGTAGGAGGGAAGGGTTGTGATACGGGATATTGGTAACTGATGTATAATACATCATAAAAAAGATATCAGAATTAGTCATTAAAACATGGTTGGTTGTGGAGGGAGTGCGGACAATACAATACTGGCAAGAAATGAGAAGTATTTATGTACACAGCGGTTAGTAACAAGTGTAGTAGTTATATATAGTATTTATGTACACAACGGTTAGTAACAAGTGTAGTAGTTATATATAGTATTTATGTACACAGCGGTTAGTAACAAGTGTAGTAGTTATATATATAGTATTTATGTACACAGCAGTTAGTAACAAGTGTAGTAGTTATATATAGTATTTATGTACACAGCGTTCAGTAACAAGTGTAGTAGTTATATATAGTATTTGTGTACACAGTGGTTAGTAACAAGTGTAGTAGTTATATATAGTATTTGTGTACACAGTGGTTAGTAACAAGTGTAGTAGTTATATATAGTATTTATGTACACAGTGGTTAGTAACAAGTGTAGTAGTTATATATAGTATTTATGTACACAGTGGTTAGTAACAAGTGTAGTAGTTATATATAGTATTTATGTACACAGCAGTTAGTAACAAGTGTAGTAGTTTTATATAGTATTTATGTACACAGCGTTCAGTAACAAGTGTAGTAGTTATATATAGTATTTGTGTACACAGCGTTCAGTAACAAGTGTAGTAGTTATATATATAGTATTTATGTACACAGTGGTTAGTAACAAGTGTAGTAGTTATATATAGTATTTATGTACACAGCGTTCAGTAACAAGTGTAGTAGTTATATATAGTATTTATGTACACAGCGGTTAGTAACAAGTGTAGTAGTTATATATAGTATTTATGTACACAGTGGTTAGTAACAAGTGTAGTAGTTATATATAGTATTTATGTACACAGCGTTCAGTAACAAGTGTAGTAGTTATATATATAGTATTTATGTACACAGTGGTTAGTAACAAATGTAGTAGTTTTATATAGTATTTATGAACACGGCGTTCAGTAACAAGTGTAGTAGTTATATATAGTATTTATGTACACAGCGTTCAGTAACAAGTGTAGTAGTTATATATAGTATTTATGTACACAGCGGTTAGTAACAAGTGTACTAGTAAGTGTTGTGTAGTGTAGTGTGTAATGTAGTAATGTTCTCTATAAACAGCATTCTGGATTATCCCAAGTGATCTTTTTTGCAGTACAGCTCGTGAGTGAAGTGTACTTTCATATCTCCGTACAAGAGGTTAGATATGCAAATACCAGAGAGCAGTAAAGAGTATGGAGTGATTTTTGTTCCAGAACAAATGTTGCATTCTTCAGTATTGAGGTATTTGTTTTCATGTATTATATACAGTATGGACTGTATATGTTGTATATTTGGAATGTGGGATTTCCAGTTCATATGATCATCTTTTAGGTTGCCTAATATATGACCAATGTTCATTATAAATGTCCTTTCTGCTGTTACCAAGTAGCATTATTTTAGTTTTACTTCGGTTTGGAGATAATTTGTTTTCCATCAAAGCATCTTTTTGGAGTCATTTCATCTGTGACTGTTTTTATGAGCTCTTTTGTACTTTCTCCAGAACAAAATGTTGTTGTATTATCTGCAAATAATACTACCTTTAGGTCTTTTGTGACTTTACAGACAACACTTATATACTATATATATATATTTATTTATTTATTTATTTATTTATTTATTTATTTATTTATTTATTTATTTATTTATTTATACATAGGGTGAACAGTTTTGGTTCCAGTATTGACCCCTGGGGTATGCCACAAAATGCACTAGATGCAGGTGTATACTCTCCTATTGCTTCCTGCATTGCTCTTCATCTTTTTCTAAGTTTCTACGCACAAACCACTGATCAGGTTACAGGGTCACACCCAAAAATCAATACAAATGATCATTTTGTCTTCTTTTTTTTAGAATTTTGTCACAATCCATCCAGCTGTTTTGGGATCAGCCATCAAAGCGTGAACCCGAGAGACGCGCACGAGGCAGCCACTCAAGGCTGCCGACGGAGACGAGGCTTTGAAGGTACGAGATTGACGCTATTGTGATCACAACGCACACCAGGAGGCGACTTTGAAGGTGTAAAAATGCTCCCAGTGTCAGATTTCACATGAGAAATGTACGGCCTGAGACATTAAAAGACATGCAGGAATGGACGCTCAACAACACACGTCCAAACTAGGGGCGGGACTAAAGGACCATACTGACGCATGTTCAACACACTAACCTCACATATCAACACTTGTATTGATTAGAGTAGAGAAGAACACTTTTTAGAGGTCACATCCAAAATAGGAAGTGCAGAAGAAAAAGGTGTCCCATCGTCCCATCAATGTGCAATATCAAATCAATAAATACTGAACGTCTCATTTGCAACTAGACAGGAAGTTATGTCACCAGAGAAAGGTTGTTTATGGGGTGTATTTTTCAATCAGGATGGTTGATTTGAAATGTACTTTTTTTCCGGGTTACAATTTTCCTGCTTGAGTGATATTTGCATCCACTGACTGTACTTGTCATGGATGTGGTATCCACACTCACGTTATCGTGATGCATCTTGCTAGGGTGTCCCAAGTGCAGCCTGGGGGCCATCTATCCATTTCATTGCCCTGCCTTGCACATCCTAAACATGCAATTCAATAATAAAGCTTAAAAAAGGGCAGTATTCTTTTACAAGAATAAAGTCTTCATATTAAAAGTGAAAATGCACGCAGTTTTAGAAGCATAATGTTTAAGTTGTTAAGCAATGTAATTATTATTACTTATTATTATGTATTATTGCACTACAAATTGGAAGTATTTCTTTATTGATACTTATTACTTGTACATTTTCTTATTTTTCTTTTCTTATCTCTACTGTCTTGCCTTGGTTGTCTGTCTGTCTATCTGTCTGTCTGTCTGTCTATCTATCTATCTATCTATCTATCTATCTATCTATCTATCTATCTATCTATCTATCTATCTATCTATCTATCTATCTATCTATCTATCTATCTATCTATCTATCTACATGTATCTATCTATCTATCTATCTATCTATCTATCTATCTATCTATCTATCTATCTATCTATCTATCTATCTACATGTATCTATCTATCTATCTATCTATCTATCTATCTATCTATCTATCTATCTATCTATCTATCTATCTATCTATCTATCTATCTATCTATCTGTCTGTCTGTCTGTCTGTCTGTCTGTCTGTCTGTCTCTCTGTCTGTCTATCTATCTATCTATCTATCTATCTATCTATCTATCTATCTATCTGTCTATCTATCTATCTATCTATCTATCTATCTATCTATCTATCTGTCTGTCTGTCTGTATGTCTGTCTGTCTGTCTGTCTGTCTGTCTGTCTATCTGTCTATCTGTCTATCTATCTATCTATCTATCTATCTATCTATCTATCTATCTATCTATCTATCTATCTATCTATCTGTCTGTCTATCTATCTATCTATCTGTCTGTCTATCTATCTATCTATCTATCTATCTATCTATCTATCTATCTATCTATCTATCTATCTATCTATCTATCTATCTATCTATCTATCTGTCTGTCTGTCTGTCTGTCTGTCTGTCTATCTGTCTATCTATCTATCTATGAGAAACAAACAAAACAAAGTTGCAACAAGCAAGGAGAAGAGGTTGATACTCATAAAAGGCTGACATGCATCTTGAACTACCTGGAACCTTTTTAGCTTTTAACTTCATGATGACACTTTTGCAGAGCTGCCAGAAATGAATAGAGTATCCATCTATTCATCTATTCATCCATCTCTCTATGTCGATCTACCTCCAGAAATATACATCTATATCGAGCTACCTGCAGCGATGTGAGGAAGTGTTTGGTCCTTCCTGGTTCCTTATTTCTTTGCATGTTTGTCCCACTTCAATGTTTGAGGTCATCAAACTCATGTAAATATTAGTCAATGACAACACAACTCAACACTTCATGCACTTTTGAAATGAAACTTTACCATTAAGGGAGAAAACAATCCAAAGCTACATGGCCCCGTGTGAAAGAGTGATGGCCCCCTAAAGCTAATAAGTGGTTGGCCCCCCCTTAGCAACAACAATTGCAATCAACTTGCAATGAGTCTCTTCCAGCGCTGGGGAGGAATTTAGCAGAATTGTTGTCATTCAGCCACATTGGAGGCTTTTCCTTTTGAAGGTCATGCCACAGCATCTCAATAGGATTCAGGTCAGGACTTGGACTAGACCTCTCAAAAGTCTTCAGCCATTCTGAGGTGGACTTGCTGGTGTGTTTTGGATCATTGTCCTGCTGCAGAACCCAAGTTGCTTTCAGCTTGAGGTCACCAACATTCTCCTTCAGCAGAATTCATGCTTCCATTGATCACAGCAAGTCTTCCAGGTCCTGAAGACCATCACACTACCACCACCATATTTTACTGCTGCTATGATGTTTTTCTTCTGAGAGACACACACCTTCCAAAAAGTTCAACTTTTGAGTATTTTTCCAAAGGTCTTGGGTCTTGTTTTCTGGCAAATTTGAGAAAAGACTTAATGCTGTTTTTGGCAAGTGAGGCCTGCAGTTCTTTGAATGTTGTTGTGGGGTCTTTTGTGACCTCTCGGATGAGTCGTGGTTGCACTCTTGGGGTCATTTTGGTTGGCCAGTCACTCCTGGGAAGGTTCACCACTGTTCCATGTTTTGGCCATTTGTGGATAATGGCTCTCACTGTGGTTGGCTGGAGTCCCAAAGCTTTAGAAATGGCCTTATATAACCTTTCCCACACTGATAGATCTCAACTCATCTCACTTAAGTTATGTTTTAACAGGGGGACCCTCACTCTTTCACACAGGGACATGTAGGTTTGGATTGTTTTCTCCCTTAATAATAAAAAAGTTTCATTTGAAAAGTGCATGAAGTGTTGAGTTGTGTTGTCATGGACTAATTTTTACATTAGTTGATGATCTCAAACATTTAAGTGTGACAAGCAAAAAAGGTGAAAACCCTTTTTCACACCAGTGTCTATGGTGTATTATAATGGTATTATGTCATCCATTACATTGTGTATCATATCGATATGTTTTGTGATACCATGATGCATTGATATGGTGTTTTGTGATACGGTGCATGATGTGGACATGGTGATACTGGATGAGTCCTAATAGTAGTCCAAGGAGTCAGGAAGGTAAGGATGGAAAGTTAGTTGTGTTTGCTTCCATGTTGGTGTGCACACCATGTATGCATCCTCCTTGTCAAAGTCCTGTCATGCCAATAGATGACCCCCCAGCCCCTCCCCCAGTAAAGTAGTAAAGTAGTGCAAGTGTGGCATGAGAATGATCAGAATGTGGCTGGCAGGGAATTGATCAGTCTCCATCCCGACTCGCATCCCCCATCAAGTGTCAGGTGTGCGTCAGATGACACGCTTGGTGACAGTGACTTGTCAATGACTGTGCTCCAGTCGAGTCCCCAGCCGTGCACGCTCGCCACCAAAGTGCTGTCTATCATCTTATTTTTGACAAATTCCTCACGCTTGTCTCTCAATCTAATCGGACTTTGAGGCTCCTGTAAGACAAAGACAGCTCGTCTTCATCTTCACACGCTTGGTGTGCGCGTGTGCGTGTGTGTGCGTGCGTGTGTGTGCTTGCGTGTGTGTGTGTGCGTGTGAGTGTGAGTGTGTTAGCCACCAGCAGTTCTTGCAATTGCCCAAGTTTGAAAAACATGACAGTCACATTTTAGGTGCTCTGATGTCACAGCTTTTCTTTTTTTTCCTCCTAAGCTTGAAAGTTCAATCAATGTGAGGTTTGGTGTCCTTTGATGTCAGGTCTCCAGTGATGTGCTTTTAGCATGCTACCTGCCTCCTCTTCTTCTGACTCTTCGTCTTCTTCTTGTCACCAACCTACTGCCTGCATCAGCCTGGGACTGCCATGTAGGCACACAAGGCCCAAGTACAAAATATCCATGATTGCAGTATTATAGTACTGTAGTACTGTACTGTATTACATCAACGCATGACTTCCAACTGCAGTAGCACCATATCATGTCAATATATCCACCCAGGACCGGTGCAGTGTCACGATTACCAAATATATACAGTATGTACCATTCAAATACATTTTAAACAGCAATTACAATTACATGACCAATGTTGACCCCCCCAAATATATATATATATATTGGAAAAAAAAATACTAAAACGAATATTAAAAAGAAAATAATAACAAATATAGTTGAAATCTTAACAAAATAAGGACGGGGTGGGGGCTTGGTCGCCATTACGAATAAATGAATAAATACAATGTGAAAATAATTGCAATAATGTCAACTAGATGTTTTTATCTTTCTATTTCTCCAATATTCATAATCTTGGGTGTCACATAAGTCATTTTTTAAACTGCTGTATAATAATGTCCCCCTCCCCCCAGTTACACACCAAGGACAGGGAATTTATCATCAGAAGAAAATCATACAAATAATTGGAACAAAAGTACAAATGCTGGCAAGATATTTGAATGATAGATTTACAGTCTGACTCATCCCGGACAGCAGTCAAGTGTCTTTTTAAACTACAGTTGAATTCCAGCTGCTAACCTGCTAACCTGCTAACCTGCTAACCTGCTCATCTGGGAATTATCCAAGTTCATGCATACAAAGTAATAGAAATGATTTAAAGAAAAATACAAATAACAAATAATTGGAACCCATCTACAATGCTGACAAGGTATTTGAATATTTCATTGTATTTTAATCGGACTAATCCTGGAAGTCTGGAAGTCAGTGAAGTGTTTTTTTTTTAATCTAATGGCTCCCAATACAGTAAATATACACACATATACACACACCTATACACATATACACACACACACACACACATATATATATATATATATATATATATATATCCAACAAGGACAGCAAGCTTATCATGTTTATCAAAAATATAGAAAGTACATATGCACCAACATCTATACCATTTGTATTATATTTACATACATACATATACATGCATATAGATGTATTATATAGATAGATTATAATACACAAACATATACGTTGCTAGGATATAGAGTACATGTATAAATACAGTATATATAGTACTGGGAAATACTGTAGATAGATGTATACATATATACAGTACTAGGCTATACATAGATGTATAAATATATAGAGTAGTATGATATAGATGTATAAATACATAGAGTAGTAGGATATAGATAGATGTATAAATATATAGAGTAGTAGGATATAGATAGATGTATAAATATATAGAGTAGTAGGATATAGGTAGATGTATAAATATATAGAGTAGTAGGCTATAGATAGATGTATAAATATATAGAGTAGTAGGATATAGATAGATGTATAAATATATATAGTAGTAGGCTATAGATAGCTGTATAAATAGGATATAGATGTATAACTCGAGTATATAGAGCGGTAGGATATAGATAGATGCACTGCGTGTATTCCGTCGTGTCCATCCTGGTCAATAAGAATAAAACGAGTGCCAGCTAATGTCTTCCTCCATGTTTAAAGACCTCCTTTAAGAAGTCAAATGAAACATTCCTGTATATTTATATATCACGTGACGTAACACTATGACCTTGCATGCTGGTCTGATCAACATCTCATCATCTGCTTTTCTTCATATGACTATGACAGTAGATACCCCCCACCCCTGAAGAAGGCCTAAACTGGGATTATTTAAAGAGGATTAAATATTAGGATTTCAATGTACCTACCTGCCCGACAAAGTAATTACCCCCCCCCCCCCCCCCCAAAAAAAAAAAAAAAAATCAATGCTGGGGAAAGTGAAGCCCTCTTGCCGACGGGGATGAAATAAAGAAATAAAGGAATAAGAGGCGGGTGGTGGCAAATAAAGCCAAGTGTGGGACAGGAATGAAAGTGCTTATTAGGCAGGCTGCAGCTTCCAGATTGCAAAGTCAATGTGAAGCTTTTTGGAAAAACACATCCAATAATCCAACGTGTATTTGTTTTTCACATATTTCATCTGATGTTTTTGCTTGGCTACGTCATTTACTTCCATTCTTTATCAAATCATTCACTTATCGGATGGATGGATATGAATGATTTCATGAATGCGCGAGTGAAATGTCTTGTTTTCTTCACGCTTTGCTTTTTAAAATTGATCAACGCATGAGGTGAATTTGCAAAGCATCCGTTCTAGACATCCACGTTCTAGGAAGAATTGCATGATGTAGAAAAGATCTAGCATTTTTCATTGAAAGATAAGCGCAGGGCCACAGTTGAGTGTTGCGTTCAAACGCAATGGGACGATTAGTGGGTGCTCTGGGGGAACGTGCGGGTGGAACATTGTGTGCTTTTGTTGGGACGGACTGTCTCGACTCCTACAAGTCACTTTGGGGACCAACAACTCTAACTGAAGGACGAATTTATTTGATGGTGAGGTTCCTGAACGCACCACGACACACGTTCCATTCAGCCAAAAAAACAAAACAAAAAAAACCCAACAACAACAAACTATGATGTCGCCGTAAATAAAGCTGCACGACAATGAACGAAAGACTTCCGTTCCCTTCATCCTACATGTTGCATGTTTGAAATGTTGGATGTTTTAAGGCCCGTAAACCCTGGGAAAGCGACCAATAAATCAACACAGCACGCATGCGCAGTTTCACCCAGCATGTCCATACAGTACGTAGAAAAAAGATATTTAAATTGCAAATGTGGTTAAATTAACTTTTTGAACCTCCCGGAAACGAATTCTATTCACGTTTTCTTTCTTTTTCTTTTTAAATCAATATCACAAATACATAAATGAAATAGAAACAAAAAATAGCTAAATATCTAAAATAAATATATCTTGAAAGCAAAATAAGAGATGTGATCATTGTGAACGAAAGGCCTGAGGACATGACGGTTCTCATGTTCCCATTTCTTATTTGGACTTTTCATTGAAAATATGACTTTCAATAGAAATGTTTTTGGAAATGATGTGAGATTATTTCACTAAAATAAATCTGATTGGATGTACATTATTTGGGAATTTTACTGTAAAAACAAACAACTGCAAAAGCAAACATGACTGAAAGGCCAGTAGGCCCGCGTCCAGAAATCGGACACTTCATTAGGTACACCGGCACAATCTGACCATTTTCAATAAAAGACAATTAATGCATGAAAAAAAGGAGCTACAGTGGAAGTTGTGGCAAGTGAAATACTACAAATAGAACAGCAATACAAGTACAGTAACTGTTATTATGATCTCTATACCACATGTCACGCCTCACGTGGACAGTTTCCTTCATCATTTCCATGATTGCATATTATTTATTCAATCCACTCCTTCCACACTATTAACGCTGTTACACGATTAACTGTTAGAAGTGACATCCTTATCTGTTTGTGCCTAAATAGCACACAATATGCAACTGCTATCAAAGTTTCATTAGGAACATTAAACCTTGGAGGGGGTCCCACGTATTATTGTGTTAAAAATGAGGGGTTTTTTTTGTTGGTTGAAGAAACAAATGACGGCGTGACGCGTGACTTTGAAACGAATGTGAGCACTTCGAAAGATGTCTAATCTCTTCAAACAGGAGGAGATGTCACCAGGTCATCACCGTTTCTCGTTTCTCATTAACAAGATAGACGCATAAAAACAAAGAACGTCACCTCGGGGGGGTCACACAGTGGGCCAGGGGCTAATTGTGTCTAACGGGAAGTTGTACACGCCAGAGAAGTTTTTTTTGTTGTTTTTTCGAGAGCATCACAGCAAAGTTTTGTGTCTTTGTGAAAGTGTGAAAAGAAGATCAGGAACTAACATGCTTGAACGGCACCCACCCTCCACCAAGTGTTACTCGATGTCTGCACGCGTACTTTAGCATTTTACAAGCACAGATGGGTTCCAAAATGTCTTTGTATAAACTAAAAAGATGGATTATACAAGATCTCCCTCGGCGCTTCTTTTTTCTCCTCCGTGGTCCTCCGAGATGAAGCTGCTCTCTCCTGTCCAAAATGATGGAGAATTCCAAACAATGCTGAACTACTTCAAAGTACGAAGGCCTCCTGAGTCATTGAGGGAAATAAACATAAAATAATAAATAGCTAATTGCGTTTTTCAAAGCCAAATCTAACGTGTGTTTTATCTTCATCAGGCTCCAGTTTGGAATGTGAATCCAAGACCATGAAGATGCAAAACAGGACAAAACCTCCATCAAGGCCTCATTTGGATCGGCTCGAGCCCGCCGCTACATTCATGTGTTAGTCAATATGTCGTTATTTTTTGACACATTTATTTCCTTTTACTTTCATCTTCTCTTTCTTTCCTCCTGTTTACATTTGCATCTATTTTGAACATTTTTCTTCTTCTTTTTTCTTATCATATTTTCTTTTCCTATTAGAAATGTAATAATAATCATTATGATTCTAATTCTATTCGAATGATTCTGTTCTAATTCGAAGTATGCTAGTTAGAAGTGGCGGGATTAGAATCGATGGTTTAAATGTCTTTCCTCGGCCCATTAATGCGTACAGCACGTGGGTCGTTACGTTGGGAGTTACTTGCAGAAACATCATTTCATCCTCGCACGTAAAAAGTGATTTTCCTTGCAGGGGCAGTCCACGTGTTGCATCACGTTATGATGAATGATGTATTCATAGTGCAAGACGGGGTGATGTGTTGGAATGACCGGCCTAGCGGTGCCGTCTGCACATCCTTGCCGGGACTTGTGTCCATGCGTGCGTCCCACTACTGCAGGTTAAGCCCGGAGTTCCCCTGAACGCACCATTCTTCCTGCAGCATCCATCCCCACCCTCCCACCCCTTCACTTTTGTCCTAAGAGGGCAATTAAGGAAACAAACGTTTTCCCCAAGATAAGCTGGCTGCCAGCTTTGCATACTAATGCAATGCCAAGTGCTTACAAATAATAAGTGCTCTAATTACCGGCGCTGTTTTCAATCAGAAATTGCTCAATTTCCCAGGATGAGGTCTCCACGGTTGGATATAAAAAATGACAGAGGCAGGAGACAATCATCTTCGTGTGCAGCATCCCTGATTTTGGATGTGTGCTCAAACAAGTCCATGGAACGGACCCTGGTGCGACCCTCTCAATGGCTTGCATCCCCCCTCCCCGCACGAGTCAAATGAGAGATATGTGACGCATTTAGCGCCACAATTATCCCCCTTTTCATAACCTGGCCGTGTTATTGTGCGCCACGCAAGGCGCTGATGAGCACCATGTGACGCTTCATCCCCGAGGTGAGCAATTGTGGTGCAGTTGTGATCATCAGCGCAAAGCGGGGGCCTGCTCGTTTATTAGGCGATTTCCTTTGGAGGAAATTAGCAGGATGACGCTTTTAATTTGGCAGGGGATGGTGATATCTCCAAAAAACAACAGCTGTGGTGATACACGAGATGGCAGTTTGACACCCTGAAAACCCAGGAGACAAGTGGAGGGGGAGTTGCACATTCAAACTGACATGGGACTATTTGTGTACACCCACCGAAGGAATCCATTTATGTACCAATGTACTCCCCTTGCGCCCCCCCTCCATGCTGCATTGTAGTCTGGACAGGAAGTCAGAAATATTCCATCCATCCCACCCAACCACGGTATGACATCACACATGCATCAGCACCTTCACGTGCTCGACTGACCGAACCCAACACCCCCCCCATGGTGAATCAATCATAAATGCTAACTTGGTTAACTGTCATGTGTACTTTGGCTTTGTACTTTACTAACAACTGCTCTTTGCGTTGTATTTCTAGGTATTTTTAGATATGCACTTCTTGCTTGGTGACTTCCTGTGGTCTGCTTCTGCCTTCCAAGGATTCTGCTTCGTTCGCGTACGGTGGATCGCCACACATTCAGGATTCGCAACCCTGCAAATTTGATGATTTTTTTTTTCTCTGAAAATTGACTTTTTTCCCACCGAAAACACGTCATTCACCCTAAGCGGGTAAACATGTATAAATATGTGATAATATGAGTACAGCAAATACGTGCCACATCATTTTTTATGTCTTCATGCTTCTTTGTTCAGTGGTCCATGAACTCACCGTGTGTTTGTTGGTTACGGAGGAGCTCGCCTCAAAACTTAAAGCACGGTGAACTCGAGTGAATGATGCTAAGTCCTTTGTGGAATTACAGCATGCAAGCAGCGCTGGTTATGTAGACGCGACTTCTCTAGCCTGCTAGCGTAAACCTGACAACCAGGCTAAAGGCTACACTGTGCCTCCGATTCCATCTTTTTATTGATCATCTTCCATTATGATTCATTGGTGGTAATTAGTTACTGATACATTTGATACTTTAAATGTGTGTAAGAAATGGGGGGGGGGGCATTTTTATGATGCAAATGTATTACTCTTTTGAACGCATCTTGTTTTGAGAAGCCAAACTCTTTACTTAAACGTCCCAGCAACTAAGCGGAACTACATTCCTCATCACGGAAATCGGACCAGAACTGGACTCGGGAAACCAAGTGGGGGGGGTAAGTCACTGTTGATGGGGATGTCATACAAGTTCATGTCAAAAAATGCCAACTATCCCTATGGCCTTCATGGTTGATTTAGGTTGTGTTTTTGTTTCTAGAGAAGACACGATACAAGAGACACTTCCTGTCCCTCACTGGATGGACACGGGACGCAATGAACACAAGACTACTAGATGGAGGACCACGCTACCAGACAACTTTATATCCACTTTGACACTTTCATGTCAAAGCATGAAGTTCAACTTCATAGCTGGAGTTTTACTCAGATTTCAGTCTGCAAAGAACATTCTGTGTAAATCACTATCATGGTATCACTACCATGATATCACTGTCACTATCAATATGCTGGGAAATGCTCCTGTATTGTACCCAATACCCTTACGACCACCTTCCATCGGACGAACCAAATGGTGTGTGTAACGTCACTGCACGGACTGAGTGACCTTACACAGGACGTCCAAACAAGATGGGCCTGAGATGACCTTTATCTTCAGTGCCGGCTGGCGGAGACCTGGCGCTGGATCAGCGGACCCAGCGACCAAGCCCCCGTCCCTGCCCTTTCACCTGGCCAGGAAGCAGCGGACACTGCCAGAAGCCGTGCCGTCGAGCCATCCAAATTGACGCTAGCTGGCTCGCTCCGGCCGGGAGGATGCCACGCCCCCCCGCCATGTCGGAAAGGACAGCCAGACCTGACAGCAGAAGCCGAGATGAGCACTTTATGCAACAATGTGAGGACCGTGATGGGTATTGTTTTTCTACAGCCTGTCTGATAGTCACGTTAACATGTGCACTGAAAACGTTCCCACAGGCTACACGTGCATGATGATGTGACGAAGCTGGCGTACTGGGCAACATGGATGGCAAGCCGCTGCTGTAAAGCTTTCATCACAGCGGCAAAGTAACACAGTATTTATGTGCATCATAATGGAGACAACATGGCTTCACAACAATAGGAGATAGAAATAGTCGTTCCATATGTGGGGAAATGCTTTTTTTATCATTAATGTGATAGCAAGGCCCCATGTGACCTTCTCACAGCGCCACCTCCTTTCCAAAGTCATTCATTAGAACAAACAGAAGGCAGGCAGCAGAAAGAGAGGAGTGAGACGCAAGCATAAAACAAATGAGATTGTTCTTATTCTTGAAAAGAAGACAGAGTGTGATATTTGGAGATGGGAGATGTCATGCGGCGCCTGTGATCCAGTTGTTGCTTTTGCGCTAGCAAGTGTAATCACAGTTACACTTTACTGTCCACTTTGGATTTTCCAGGCCCACGGGGAGTCTTGGAAAATGGCTCTGGTTTGTTAGGATTGAGATTGTCCAAGCAGGCTGGGGGGGAGGGGGGGGGGGGGGGGGGGGTTCATAAAAAAAAAAAAAAGCTTCTTATGCCCTTCTTCTATGGGCTGATATACATAGAATTGGCTCCTCCATGATTGTTCCCCCCCAAAACATGCTAAAAGGTCATCACGCTCAACTCAGCTCCCCTCTTTTTCCCATCGGAGCGGTCACTGTAGCCTCAACTCCCTCTGGACCTCATCAACATCTCTAAGTGTTGATGTACACACAAGTACGGGGGTAAAATACAAGTATCAGGAGGAGGGGGTTGGTCCATCGGAGCGGTGCGACAGACTCCCCAGCCTCCTGGTAGGATTTGTTGGAATGTGAGCGAGGAGGATTTTAGCACCAGGCGAGCCACGCCAGAGTGCCGCAGACTTCATGCCATCTGTCTCAGCCTCCATCCTCTCCTTGCCAAAACTCATCAGACCTCCAAGCTCCTTCTCATCCCTGTTCACAAGAGGAGCGGACATACTGCCGATCTGCTAATATACTGCATGCAGGGAGGGGGGAAATATGAAATGTCTGGGCTTAGTAAACACATTCCAAAATAAAAGGAAAAAAACGATTGATATGAATGTTTTTTGCAGCCAATTGTCAGCTCATAACAGCTTTTATGGAGTTAAAATGTCTATAGGGCCATTAGGGACACTTCATTAGGTACACTAGCTAAGAACATCCAAAGGATTTCAATTATTATTCACTATCCTTCACAGATAAACACAATGAAGGCATTATGGTCACTCTGTTCCAGTGCTTGTAAAGTAGGAAGGCAGCTGTTATTACATCTGTGCGCAGTTACAGTTACATCTCATACAGTTTGTTCCTCAACCATGGGGTGTCCAAAGTGCGGCCTGGAGGCCATTCGTTGCTTGTTTTTTTGTGGCATATTCTGTCATGGTTAATACATACATATATGCAGTTCTTTAAGGGAAATGATATTTGTGATGCTAAAATAGAATTATTATTATCCGGGAATCTTCCCATTTACTTGAAAAAATCAAGAAAATGTATTATAGCAAAAGAAAAAAAAAGAATTTTTATTGCAAACTCAAAGATGTGTTTTTTTTATTGTTATTGTGTGAAAAGGGACTATTTGTTTGTTTGTTATATGCCAAATAAATCCTTTTTAAAGTAAAAATTGTACACAAGGTTTCCTTGTTGAATGACAGCAGGTTTGCTAATTTGCTAGTGTAAAGAATAAAGAGTTAAGATGATGGATGTATGACATGATAATAGGAATGATACCATGAACTCTTTATGAAATGTTGTAGGCATTTTACGCCGCAGGATTAGTCATCATTCCAAGGCCGTCGTTCAATCTGTAGCAGATTTTCACATCAAATGCTTTCATGGGAGGGATTCTTCTCCCCATGTGGGTGTCTGGGGCAAATGTTCAAGCAGATCACACGGCCAGGAGCTGCACTCGCTCAGTGTCCTTAACCTGCTCGTGGAAGGGCAGCAGGAGGTGGAGGCAAACTGAAGGCAAAACGCACTTTCTTTGTCCAAAGCGGAGCTCTCCGGGTGGCAGGAAGGAAGTGGGCAAGAGACCCTTTGAAGCCGACCTCTGGCCTCTGAGCCGCGACGGCCTCACTGATCGATGCAGGGCACGGGCGGCAAGTGAGGCAGGTGCCCTCAGACAGATGTGCCGATCACGTAAGCTATTGATTATGTGCGGGGAGGAGAGTGGAAAGTGTGCCACTGTGGTTCCATGTAAACACTGAATAATGGCTGTGCATTCATAGATGACAATCAAATGACTGAATAGAGCACAATTTGAGAGGAAATAGTGCATGAATACATGATTTTTCCTCCAGATTGCAAGTGAATGACTTGAGAAATGATAACAACCCAAAGTGAGCTTGTGCACTCCTACATAACAGAGAGAGGGAGAGATGCACAAAAACACTTCATTTCACCCGCAGATGTTGCGTGCCGTTTCAGGCCAATGTGGGAAGCTGCTAAACGTTCAGCTCAATTGCACAACAACGCTGCACCGCCATTGTGGAATATTGTGTTCTTCTACAACATGGATCAGAATATCTCTTCTACAAAAACATCTTGTAAAAACAATGCAAGATTTTTTTTAGACTTCATTTCGTGGAAATAAAAGCCGGGCCGCTTAGCGAGGAGGGTGACCGGAGGAGATGAAGACATGCCTGATCTCCACAGCAACCAATAGCACCGCAGCACTCGCCTCACTCCGCCCTCTGATTGGCCTTTGCCACCTTCTAGCCCCCCCATTTGCCCCTCACTCCTTCCACACACAAACAGGCCAATCCCATGAGCAGGCTCGGAGGCCGGGTTCTGGTGGAGGGAATGGAGAGAGAAAAAACCCAGCATGTGGTGGTGTTAAAGGAGAGTCGGGTGTGGTGTTATAAATAAAGCGTTCAAAAAGTGAGCACATCAAAGCATACATGATATCATACATGGAAGGTGCACACTATACCGCAATGCTTCCTGGGGTGGTACCTGGAAAATGAATTTCCAAGAGAATGCAGAGAAAACCTGACCTCTCCACCAGAGCCATAAATACAGTCAGCAATATGCATGCATACTGTACCTACGGTGTATGTAATACACCACAAAGACATTCAAGAAGACAAGAAAGTCTTCTACATGAAATAAGCCCTTGTGTCATGTTTGATTATGGCGCGTACGCCATCAGCCTGTGTGAAGGTGACGCTGCTTTCTCATACTTCTGATTTTGTCGCCATCACCAGGCAATTATCCTAAACTAGCCTGTAAGTCAGTGTGCCACCCAAGGCCCAACCACCTCTCTGCTTTCATTATTAGCGCCGGGACACGCTAAAGGCTTGATGGAATCACCGCCCAGGCTGCTGGCAAAGCCATGGCAGGAGAAGAGGCAGCAAGGGTTGGAGAAAAAGAGACATTCAGCGCAGCTTTGGCTCCAAAACAAGTTTGCTATTCCAAAAAAAACAGGCTTCACTACACATCCGTTAAAGTGTGGAATGAAGAAACTGATCAAGTACTTCAGGACTGCTTTGGCTGCACAAACTGGGATGTGTTTAAAACTGCAGCGGGGAGGGAAGATTGTATTGTTGATTTGGATGAATATGCTTCTGCTGTTACTGGCTACATTAGCACATGCATAGAGACTGTTACCACCACCAAGTATTACAGAAAATACCCTAACCAAAAACCTTTGGTTTAGTTTATTTGAACATGAAGGTTCCAATGGAATACATCTCATAAATCATCCTTTCACAGTTCCACATGTCCAAAAGGAGTAGGAAGAAGCAAAGCTTATTTAATCCTACCCCCCCCCCCCCCCCAGTACAACACTTGTTGTTCACTTCCTGCATTCCATGTCATGTTTTCTATGATAATCAGAATAATAACACATAATAAATAACAGTAAGACAAAAAAATGTATAAATGTATGTCTAAACTGAGGGAAAAATGTACCCTATAGAGGGGGGAAATCAAAGACACCCCAAAAATGAAAATGAAAAAATGATGCAGCACACTGGTCCATTTTGCCAAAATGTCATTGTAGCAACTCAAAATGATTCTCAGTAGTTTGTGTGGCCCCCACGTGCTTGTACGCATGCCTGACAATGTGGGGGCATGCTCCTAATGAGACTACGGATGGTGTCCTGGGGGATCTCCTCCCAGATCTGGACCAGGGCATCAATGAGCTCCTGGACAGTCTGAGGAGCAACCTGGCGGCGCCGGATGGACCTAAACATAATGTCCCAGAGGTGTTCTATTGGGTTTAGGTCAGGTGAACGTGGGGGCCAGTCAATGGTATCAATTCCTTCATCCTCCAGGAACTCCCTGCATACACTAGCCACATGAGGTCGGGCATTGTCGTGGACCAGGAGGAACCCAGGTCCCACTGCACCAGCGTAGGTTCTGACAATGGGTCCAAGGATTTCATCCCGATACCTAATAGCAGTCAGGGTGCCATTATCTAACCTGTAGAGGTCTGTGCGTCCTTCCAGGGATATGCCTCCTCAGACCATCACTGACCTACCACCAAACCGGTCATGCTGAATGATGTTGCAGGCAGCATAACGTTCTCCACGGCATCTCCAGACCCTTTCACGTCTGTCGCATGTGCTCAGGTTGAACTTGCTCTCATCAGGGAAGAGCACAGGGCACCAGTGGTGTAGTTGCCAATTCTGGTGGTCTATGGCAAATGCCAGTCGAGCTCTACGGTGCTGGGCAGTGAGCACAGGGCCCACTACAGGACGTCGGGCCCTCAGACCACCCTCATGGAGCCTGTTTCTGATTGTTTGGTCAGAAACATTCACACCAGTGGCCTGCTGGAGGTCATTTTGTAGGGCTCTGGCAGTGCTCATCCTGTTCCTCCTTGCACAAAGGAGCAGATACCGATCCTGCTGAGGGTTAAAAGACCTTCTACGGCCCTGTCCAGCTCTCCTGGAGTAACTACCTGTCTCCTGGAATCTCCTCCATGCGTCCAGGTACTGCAGTGATGCCCTGGTCCAGATCTGGGAGGAGATCCCCCAGGACACTACGGACACCATCCGTAGTCTCATTAGGAGCATGCCCCGACGTTGTCAGGCATGCGTACAAGCACGTGGGGGCCACACAAACTACTGAGAATCATTTTGAGTTGCTCCAAAGAAAGAACAAAAAAAAAACAAAAAAAAACAAAAAAAATGAGGAACCTGACAGAACATCATTGTGATGATGAAGACTCTTCTGCCTTGTATTTAGCAAACACCAACTGCTTGTATTGTTTATGAATGTGCTCATCTCTGTACTTTGTTTGAGTTCCTTACTCAATCCCTTCCATCATTTAATTCCACACACGGAAATGCTGTGGGTGTTCAGCGTAGTTCTAGCATATAAATGTTTTAAATTTAATTTTCCTCTAAGATCATATTTCTCCTCTCTGATTGAAAAATACTGTAAGAGGTTTTTAGGTAACGAGTTATTATTAACTTTATACATTATTCTAGCGGTTTGAAAGAATACTAAATCTGCTAATTTTAATATGTGTGATTTTAAAAATAAAGCGTTTGTATGTTGTCTATACTTGGCATTATGAATGATCCTCACTAATATGTGATATTAAAAATAAAGGTTTGTATGTTGTCTATACTTGGTATTATGAATGATCCTCACTAATATGTGATATTAAAAATAAAGGGTTTGTATGTTGTCTATACTTGGTATTATGAATGATCCTCACCATCTTTTTTGCAGTACAGTGAGTGAATGAAGATTGCTTGGATGAACTGTAAGGGCTAAGCTACGTGCTCGTTCGTCTGCATTTGTCATGGGTACCGCTGAGGACTACAAAAAGGCCACATATGACATGAGGAGGTCCATACGAGAGGCCAAAAGACAGTACAGACAGAAGCTGGAGGGCCTCTATTCCACCTCAGACCCTCGGCGCATGTGGGCGGGGCCCCAGCACATCACGGAGTATCGACAGCGGAGTAGCGTAGCCACGTCCAGCCAAACCACACTTCCAGATGAGCTGAACGAGTTCTACGCCCGCTTCGACACCCAAACTCCTGATGAGCAAAGAGGGTGGCTGGACTTGGGGAGCACACAGGACTCACCTCTCATGGTGACATCAGCTGATGTGCGCAGGGTTCTGAACAAAACAAACCCACGAAAAGCAGCAGGCCCAGACAACATCTCAGGACGTGCACTTCGGGTTTTCTCATCAGAGCTAGCTGATGTGCTTGCTGACATATTTAACCTGTCGCTTGCACAAGCATCTGTACCGACCTGCTTTAAGTCCACCACCATAGTGCCCGTACCCAACAAGAGCAACGTGACCTGCTTGAATGACTATCGCCCTATAGCACTCACTCCTATTGTTATGAAGTGCTTTGAAAGGATAGTCATGACCCACATCAAAAAGAGCATCCCGGCAACTGTGGACCCTCTATAGTTTGCATATCACCAGAATCGGTCCACGGATGATGCAGTCAACACTGCCAACCACACAGCCCTTTCTCACCTACAGGGCCAGGACACATATGTCAGAATGCTATTTATAGACTATAGCTCTGCTTTTAATACAGTCAGCCCCCACAAACTCACAAATAAGCTCCTCACACTGGGCCTGTCACCCTCCCTCTGTAACTGGGTGTTTAACTTTCTAACACGCAGGCCCCAGTCAGTCAGAGTCCACAATCGCACATCCAGCTCAAGGATTGTGAGCACTGGGACCCCACAGGGGTGTGTGCTGAGTCCACTACACGCTCTTCACCTATGATTGCGTGGCCTCCCAGAACAACACCAGCATCATTAAATTTGCGGATGACACTACAGTCATCAGACTGATTACTGGTGGTGTTGAAACATCATACAGAAGAGAGGTGGCGGACCTCATAGCTTGGTGTCGTGATAACAATCTCCTTCTCAATACAGATAAGACAAAAGAGATGATCATCGACCCAAGAACAAGGGAAAAGGAGCCGCATAGACCCCTGTTTATTGATGAGACTGAGGTGGAGAGGGTGAAAACCTTCAAGTTCCTTGGCACACACATCAGCGAGGACCTCACCTGGTCTCACAACACCCAACAAATTATGAAGAAGTCCCAAAGGAGACTGTACTTCCTGAGAAGACTGAGGAAATTTGGCATGTCCACCACAATCCTGAGTTGCTTCTACAGATGCACTATGGAAAGTGTCCTTACCGCCTCCATCACTGTTTGGTACGGTAACTGTACAACACGTGATAGGAAGGCACTCCAGCGGGTGATCAAAACCTCACAGAACATTGTTGGGGCAGCCCTCCCCTCACTGCAAGACATTTATAAAACTAGAGTCCTACGCAGAACACACAACTTCATCAAGGACAGCACACATCCACAATACTCATTCTTCACACTCCTACCGTCAGGCAGACGCTACAGGAGTTTGTAGTCCAGGACCACAAGGCTGGCAAACAGCTTTTACCCACAGGCCATCAGGCTTCTCAACGAAGCACTCACACACGCCGCACGCAACACACGCACACACTCATAGCACTTTATTTACAGTATTTATGTATTTATGTATTTATGTATTTATGTATTTATTCATTCATTCATTCATTCATTGGTATTCATGTCTCTTCTGTTGTTGTTGCTTAATTTATTGGTATTTATGTTTCTCATAGGAGAGAATGAACAGAACAAGAATTTCATTGCATAGCAGAACTACCTGTTTTACTGTGCATATGACAATAAATACTCTTGAATGAATGAATGAATCTTTAAAAAAGGATCTAAGTTAGATCATTTTGTAACAATTAGGCTAAAGCGGTGTCAGGTAGTGTTTAGGTCTCGTGTACGACAATAGTACGCGTGACATGCATTGTTGTCACCAACACTTTCCACACCAGTGAAGCAGTTGTGGTATAATTTGGTCCTTCTGTGTCCCGTGTGACAGCACGCAACAGCAGGCATCACCCCTACAGCTTCATTAATTCCTCTATTTGCAAGGAACCTAGAAGATGTTGAAATCCAGAGAAGAAGCTCAGGCAATAAAAAAGGTAAGTCTATATATTCTCGCAGCTGCAGAGAAAGAATGAATAAAGAGCAGGAAGGAGGCAATAAACTAGAAAAAAGAGGCAGCTGATAGTGTGGCAAAGGGAATTGCTGACTAGAAGATATGGCTTTGGGTATTATGGTTAGTTATTAACATAAAATCACTAGGAAGATCCAAGAGGCTACAGAAATGACTTGAGAATTCCGCCCCGACTTGCTCCAAGAGGTGGTGGAAAAATTAACCCATTCATGTGAATAAGACAAGCTGTTACGAACGGCCAAGGCCGTGATACAGGAATCCAAAATGCAGAGTCGAATATGTGAAACAGAAAAGGTCTTTAATACAAAAAGGGATAACAAAAAGGTACAAAAACAACACAAGAAACAAAGTACAACAAAAATACATCCGGACCTAGTCGCGGGAATTAGTAACAAAAAACACTGCTAGCAGGGAGAGCTGAGCAGGGAAAAATACAGACAAGTAACTAAAAGAGCTGCTAACAAAAAACTAGCAGGAGTACCAAAAATACAACTACTGCTGAGAACGTCAAGCAGGTAGATAGGTACTTACAAGTGAGCCGAGCGTGGGTCAGAAAGCCAAAACACAATGCACAAGAACAAGCTGGACGGAGCTGAACAGGGTGTAGCAAAGGGACAATCTGGCACTGAACCTAGCATTGCACACAGCTTAAATAGCACTCCTTAATAAGGCACAGGTGAGGATGATCAGCTCATCAAGGTGCTCAGGAGTGTGCTGCAACAGAGAAACAGTAGAAGGCAGTACCGCAGCACACAATCCTGACAGTATCCCCCCCTTTTATAAGACGCCCCCTGGCGGCATACCTGGTTTGTTGGGGTGGGCGGAGTGGAAGTCGGAAATGAGAGAGGGATCCAGGATACGGGAGCAGGCGACCCAGGAGCGCTCTTCTGGTCCATATCCCTCCCAGTCGACCAAATACTGCACCCCCCTCCCCCTTCTTCTTGAATCTAATAGGGCTCTCACCGTGTACGCGGGCTGGCCGTCGATGATGCGGGGCGGGGGTGGAGCCTCGACCGAAGGGCACAGTGGACTGGTAGCGACCGGCTTGATGCAGGAGACGTGGAAGACTGGGTGGACTTTAAGAGCCGGCGGGAGCTTCAGTTTGACGGCTGACTTGTTGATTATAGCCTCAATCTTGTATGGACCCACGAACCTTGGAGCCAGCTTCCGTGAGGTCCCTGCAAGCGGAAGGTCTTTAGAAGACAGCCATACCTCCATCCCAGGCTGGTAATCAGGTGCGGGAACCCGGTGCCTGTCAGCAATCCGGCGGTTGTGTTCTGCTGTACGTGTTAATGCAGCCCGGGTCTCTCGCCAAATGCGTCGGGCACGTCGTAGGTGTACATGAACTGCCGGGACGGTAATTTCTGCTTCCTGGGAGGGGAAAAGCGGGGGCTGGTAACCAAAAACAGTCTTGAAGGGTGACATACCTGTCGCCGAGCAGGGTAACGAGTTGTGGGCATACTCGATCCAGGGGAGGTGGGTCGACCAGGAGGAGGGGTGTCGATGACAAACGCACCTGAGTGCTGCTTCCAAGTCCTGGTTGGCCCGCTCCGTCTGGCCGTTGGACTGTGGGTGGTAACCAGAAGAAAGACTAACGGTCGCCCCCAATGCCTTATTAAATGCCCGCCACACTCTTGAAGCAAATTGAGGCCCTCTGTCCGAAACAATGTCTGTAGGTATCCCGTGTAGGCGGAAGACGTGCCTCACCAACAGTTTAGCTGTCTCTAGGGCCGTGGGCAACTTGGGGAGCGACACAAAATGCGCCATCTTCGAAAACCTGTCCACGATATTGAGTATGACGGTCCGGCCATATGACGAGGGTAATCCAGTGATGAAGTCCATTGCGATGTGGGACCATGGCCGACCAGGGACGGGTAACGGCTGAAGCAAACCGGCAGGAGGGCGATGGGAAGCTTTACCTCTGACGCAGACGGAGCAGGCGGCGACAAACTTCTTCACGTCAGCTGTCATGGTAGGCCACCAGAACCTTTGGGAGACCAGGAATAGGGTTCGTCGAATCCCCGGGTGGCAGGCAATCTTAGACGAGTGACCCCACAGCAGCACCTCGGATCTGAGTCGTTCAGGAACAAACAATCTCCCCTCAGGGCACCCCTCTGGTAGTTCCGTCTGTCCCGCTGCCTCTGAGACCTTCCTCTCCACCTCCCACTGGAGGGCGCCGAGTATCCGGGCGACAGGTATGATTGTCTCCGGTGGTGAGTCCGACTCCACCGGGGAAAAGATCCTAGATAATGCATCAGGCTTAATATTCCGTGATCCAGGTCTGTAAGTGATAGAGAAGTTAAACCTTGTTAAGAACAGTGACCATCTGGCTTGGCGAGAGTTGAGTCTGTGCGCTGAGCGTATATATGCCAGGTTCTTGTGGTCCGTAATAACTACCAACGGCTGGGCTGCACCCTCCAGCCAATGTCTCCACTCCCGCAGCGCAAGCACAATGGCCAGCAGTTCCCGATTGCCCACATCATAATTTCTCTCTGCCGAGGTGAGGCGACGTGAGAAAAAGGCACACGGGTGCAGCTTCTGGTCGACTGGTGAGCGCTGGGATAGAACCGCCCCCACTCCCGTATCCGAGGCATCAACCTCAACGATAAACTGCAAGGCAGGATCAGGGTGAGTAAGGACAGGGACAGACGTAAACAGTGCTTTAAGCTTAGTAAACGCTTCCTCAGCTTCGGGAGACCATACAAAGGGAACCTTTACTGATGTAAGCCTTGTCAGAGGTTCTGCCTTTATGCTGAAATTACGAATGAACTTCCGGTAGAAGTTCGCGAACCCCAAGAACCTCTGCAAGTGCTTCCTTGATTTGGGAGAAGGCCAATCGACCACCGCCTGGATCTTGGCGGGATCGACTCTTAACTTGTCCTTCTCCACTATAAACCCTAAAAAGGACACGGATGTGGTATGAAACTCGCACTTCTCCGCCTTGACAAAAAGGCGATTCTCCAACAACCGCTGAAGGATGCGGCGTACATGCTGGATATGCTCCTGGAGGGAATTAGAAAAAATCAGGATGTCGTCTAGGTAAACAAAACAGCAATGGTTAATCATATCCCTAAGTATATCATTTATTAAACACTGGAATACGGCGGGTGCGTTGGTAAGGCCGAAGGGCATAACAAGATACTCAAAGTGACCGAGTGGTGTATTAAAAGCCGTCTTCCACTCGTCCCCCTCTTTGATTCGAACCAAGTGGTAAGCATTCCTAAGGTCGAGTTTGGAAAAGATCTTGGTCGAATGAAGAGACGAAAAGGCGGAGTCCATGAGAGGAAGCGGGTAACGGTTCTTAATGGTAATGTCATTAAGGCCGCGAAAATCAATACAAGGCCGTAGAGACTTATCCTTCTTTTCGACGAAGAAAAAAACGGCCCCAAGTGGAGAGGACGAGGGGCGAATAAGTCCGGCAGCTAGAGAGGAAGCAATGTATTCTTTGAGCGCAAGTTGCTCGGGTCCAGAGATGCTATAAAGCCTAGCATTGGGTAATGGTGCTCCCGGAAGGAGTTCGATAGCGCAGTCATATGGACGATGGGGGGGTAAACTCTGAGCTCTATCCTTGCTAAATACCATGCGGAGGTCATGATAGACGTCGGGAACACCGGTGACATCGATATTCTCAGTGTTCCTAGGTTTACCTGAAACTGTGGGTACCGCGGAACGTAAGCAACTAGCAAAACAGTGACTGCCCCAATTAACTATCTGTCCCCTCGTCCAATCCACCGTCGGGTTATGAATCTGCAGCCAAGTGAGACCCAGAACTACGGGCGCGGATTGAGACGGAGCGATAAAAAAACTAATGGATTCATGGTGGTTGCCAGACAATTGAAGAGATAACGGAACGGTTCTATGAGTGACTACCGCCAAGGGGCGTCCATCCAGTGAGTGAACCTCCTTATGGTCCCTCAACTCAACCCCCTGAATGCCATGTTTCTTAACAAAATTAGAGTCAATAAAGCAATCATCCGCCCCAGAATCGACTAATGCAGAAATCCAAACATTGACGCCCCCCCCCCGTAATGAGTCCAGTCACCTGTAGTCTCTTAAAGACTGCTGGAGTCGGAGCCGACGCCGGAGGCATTTCAGCATACTCACAACGGCCCTGAGTAGGCTGATTCTCCCTTGACTTAGATATGGCGGTCGATCCTGCGGCAGTCTCCTTAATGACGTCAGGAGGGGATCCGGCGCGGCGTGCCGGGCGCGCGGGGCATCTGTTGATGGTGTGGTTGGGTTCGCCGCAGTACAGGCAAAGGCGGAGTCGTAGCCTCCGCGACCTCTCCGCAGCAGACAGGCGTCTTCCCCCGAGTTGCATGGGCTCCGCAATCTCCTCGGTGGCCGCCGTTGATGGGACTCCCTCTGTTCCGCTGGTTCCGGAAGTTAGTGGTATCAGCCGAAACTCCTGACGGTAGTTCTTGGCTGATCCTGCAGGTAGTCCCTCACTGCGTTCACGATCACGTTCCCGGAGGCGATTATCCAGCCGTATGGCTAGGTCGACAAGCTCGTTGAGCGTGGTGGTGAACTCCCTCACTGCCAGCTCATCCTTGATCCGCTCGTTAAGAGCCTTGCGAAATATTCCGCGGAGAGCCTCCTCATCATATCGGCTTTCTGCCGCCAGCACCCTAAAGTCTACTGAAAAAGCCGCTACCGAGCGTTTACCCTGTCGTAGGTCCAACAATTGGTTACCGGCCTCCCTACTACGGATAGGGTGATCGAAGACCTGCCGTAGCTCCTCCAAAAAAAATGGATAGGAGGTGCGTAACTCCGGTTTAGCTTTGCTCACCGCTATAGCCCACGCCGCTGCTTTATCAGTCAGTAGGCTTATTATGAAAGCTATCTTAGCCTGGTCGGAATAGTAAGTGCTGGGTTGCTGGTCAAAAATCAGGGTACACTGGTGTAAAAATTGTCTGCAATCCATAGATTCCCCCGAAAAGCGTGGGGGGGGTGGGAGGCTAGGCTCGCGACTATTACTGCCGCTGGTTGCAGGTGCGACGTTAACGACCTCTGAAGAGTGAGCGGCACCCTCCGACTGTCCTGGGTGAGCGCCAAGTCCCAGATGCTGCTCAATGGCGCTAATGCTAGTGGCGAGGGCGGCCAGGGACTCCATAACTCCCCGAAGGGATTGTTCGTGGCTGCCAACAAGCGTACCTTGTTGGGATAGGGCTGCCTTTAACTGTGTGAACTCTGCGGATTCCATAGTTGGCCAGATTGTTCTGTTACGAACGGCCAAGGCCGTGATACAGGAATCCAAAATGCAGAGTCGAATATGTGAAACAGAAAAGGTCTTTAATACAAAAAGGGATAACCAAAAGGTACAAAAACAACACAAGAAACAAAGTACAACAAAAATACATCCGGACCTAGTCGCGGGAATTAGTAACAAAAAACACTGCTAGCAGGGAGAGCTGAGCAGGGAAAAATACAGACAAGTAACTAAAAGAGCTGCTAACAAAAAACTAGCAGGAGTACCAAAAATACAACTACTGCTGAGAACGTCAAGCAGGTAGATAGGTACTTACAAGTGAGCCGAGCGTGGGTCAGAAAGCCAAAACACAATGCACAAGAACAAGCTGGACGGAGCTGAACAGGGTGTAGCAAAGGGACAATCTGGCACTGAACCTAGCATTGCACACAGCTTAAATAGCACTCCTTAATATGGCACAGGTGAGGATGATCAGCTCATCAAGGTGCTCAGGAGTGTGCTGCAACAGAGAAACAGTAGAAGGCAGTACCGCAGCACACAATCCTGACACAAGCTTTGATATGCACCACCAGCATTGTTTGCACGGAAGTTGCGCCGCATTCACGACTAGTTCATGGAAATGATGCCTGCCATTAAATTTCAATATTTTCTTTCCCCACACAGTTTGCACCGACATCAATCTTGTTTACCTCCAATGTACTCATTGGTACGCCATTGGCGCACAAAATTCGTACCACAGAGGGGATCAAGTGCGTGCAAGTTTAAACACCTCTTTACATAGCATGATGTTGCTGCAGGGACTAAAATGTTGAAATGGCCTTTTATTGTGGCCAGCCTGTGCAATAACCATGCGGGGTCTAATGCATGACACCTTGATATGCCACACCTGTGAGGTGGATGGGTTATGAATTATGAATGATGAAACAACCCTTTGTACTCCGCCTGTCGCCCAAAGTCAGCTGGCATAGGCTCCAGCATACTCCTGCGACCCTAATTAGGAGAAGCGGCATAGAAAAGGGATGGATGGATGGAAACAGCCCTTTGTCACCAATTCTGCTCATAATTTCCATGGACGGAATTTCTAGGCACAGCCAAGGCAAAGAGGGACTCCAGTTCGGGGGCCTTATTATCTGGTCTCTGCTATTTGCAGACGATGTGGTCCTAATGGCTTCATCGGGCTGTGACCTGCAGCGTTTACTGGGATGATTTCCAGCTGAGGATCATCTAGGATGAGACTCAGCACCTCCAAATCCGAGGCCATGGTTTTCAGAGAGAAAAGGGTGGGTTGGGAATGAGGTCCTGCCCCAGATGGGGGAGTTCAAGTATCTGGGGGTCTTGTTCACAAGTGAGGGAAGGTTGGAGCGTGAGGTCGATAGGCGGATCGTCTGCAGTAATGTGGTCGCTGTACCGGACCGTCGTGGTGAAGAGAGAGCTGAGCCAGATGGCAAAGCTCTCAATTTAGCCCCCCATCTATGTTCCCACCCTCACCTATGGTCATGAGCTTTGGGTCGTGATCGAAAGAAGGAGATGGCGGATACGAGCGGCTGAAATGAGTTTCCTCCGTAGGGTGGCGGGACTCACCCTAAGAGATAGGGGGAGGACCTTGCTCATCCGGGAGGAGCTCAGAGTAGACGCCTTGGTGTCCTCCCGGTGGAGCTGGAAGAGGTGGCCGGGGACCGGGAAGTCTGGGCTTCCGTACTGAGACTGCTGCCCCCGCGACCCAGACCCGGATAAGTGTAAGAAAATGGATGGATGGAGACAGATTTGTGAGAAAAAGATTTGTAAGCAATCGAAAGAGGCCTTTTGTGTACGTCGAAAAAGGTTTTAGACCTTTGAGTTCAGCCCATGAAAGATGGGACTGTTGTATTTATATTTTTGTTATTTATAAGTCAAAGTGTTTTGGGATAAATGTATGCATGCAGAGTAGTCCTCTTTGACATTTAGATCAGGGACTGGGATGGCTTCACCAGCAGCAAATAAGATCTACTTGCTCATAAAATTGAGGGTTTGTGTTGTTATTGGGGGTTAATAAAAACAAGAAACATGAAGATAAAAAAGTGAGTGTTTCCAGGTGCCAAATGATTGGCTCCTGACTGGAAATGGGGATGCCCAATGTGACGTCTCGTCTCCTGTTGTCAGTCCATCCAGAAGCTCAGGAAAGCCACATTTGACTGCATCCCACACGCACACATGCGCACCTCGCATGTTTACGGCAAATAACCTCACAACATACAGACGGACTGGGGGTGGGATTTCAGCTTGTCTTGTTTTCCCCCCCCCTGTCAAAGTGGGAAAAGAAATGCTAGGTAGGGCCCCTGAACAGATTTCCCAGTTCCAAAAATAAAAGGTGTTGAGTTAGACAAAGACTACTTTTCAACCCCAAACGAGAGCACTGACAAATGACACCCCGTCACCCCACCCCCTCTCCGTCTGTATCAGGAATGTTTTTTTCTTTGCAGAAATGTCATATAGTTAAGAGGTGATAAATGTAGATGGCGCAAACACACTGATGTCTTGCAAGCGTTGCCATGGTGGAAATATCCATGCCAGCTTTACGTGCAGAAGACTTCCATCCCAAACAGTCTGAAGGTGACAAACATATTCCAGTGCTAAAAACTGCTACGGGAAAATAGATTCCATGATGTATTTTTCTGCAAGCAAGCAGCCTACATTCCAGAAAGAGAAGCCTCTGGGGTAAAGTCTTATCATATTCAGTTTGGTAGGAGCAACAGCCTGACATTAAATGCATATTTCAAACATGCCGATTGATGTCTCCTTCACTGACAACACGGAGAAGTTATTCTCCCATTTATGTCATGTCAGACTTCTAATGTATGGCCAATTATGTCATGAAATATAAATGGATAGATGGATGGCAGGATGGGGAAAAATGCTGTAAGAAAGATTCAATTACTGCAACTGGGTAGCAAAAAAAAAAAAATTAGTATTCTAAAGTCTAGTTTCTTCCCTAAAATGCAAACTGGGCAAAGTCAATATTGCTGATGTGGATCTAATAATCCCCCGTTTATGGTGCTTCATTGGTTCCATGATAAACCCATTATTTCTTATTTACGAAGCGTAGAAAACCTGTTTAGGACCTTCTAAATACGGGTTTTCACTTTATTAGAGCCCTCTGGGCATGAAATAACACCCCTATAGTCTTTCTTTCTAAAGAAATAATTCAGTTCTACAGTACGCAATCCTGCGACTCATGTCACAAGACATATTTTGTTAGTAAAAATAATGAACGCAATCACTAAACTCAATCAGTGGCTCAAGAAGTTCACAACATAACTAAAAAAAAATTGGTAATGTTAGGTTATTATTTCATAGCATGGTGAATGTGCAGGTCACAACTTGTCCACAAGAGTTTTGGAGTTGTTGGATTATGTAATTTAATAGGTTCTTCTTTAAATTTGTAGTGCCCTTCTACGCTAATTATTATGTTAAGGGGGCAGTGACAACTACCAACAACAAAACTGCATTTAGGTCAAATTTGGAAAGTCTTAGGACCCCAGCAACACAACAAGAGAGAAACGATGGAGCTAGCAATAGCATTTTGACATTGCTTCTTGCAAAAATAATACGTGTGAATCAGAAAGAGGCTATAAATAAATATGCAAAACACTATTGCAGTGGGTTTTTGGGAGTGGCAAATAAAAATGTCTTGAAGAGTTATTTGTGTGTGCGTGTGTTTACTTCCCAGAAGAACCCTGCTAGAAAAGAAAGGGGAGTTGTTGAAGGTAAAAGCAGGAACCCTCAGAAGGCTGCCAAAGAGTGAAGACTTCTTGGCTTCTCCAGTCTGCACAGCTTTAACATCATCTTGCTCAGTACATCACACATTTGTGTTTATCATGCAGGTAAATGGTGCTGAGTAATATGTAGAATAAAATATTTCTATTTCTATTTCTATTTCTATGTGCATGTTCATGTGTGGCTGCTGCTTCACTTTCATTTCACACGGAACAATCCTAAGAAGAAGATTTGAATAATAATGAGCTTTAAAAGAAACAAACGTTGCCATTTGAAATGTTTGCATGGTTTGATTGCAGACGGTGTGTTCACTTAGTTGACATTTAGTTGGTGCAAAATTGCCAAAAAACAAAAAACAATCTGATTATTATTGCTTTGACTGAATCTAGCACTTACGAGAACGTCATCCCCTGTGATGATCACATCCTCCAGGGCAGGGAGTCCAAAGTGAGGCCCGGGGGCCATTTTCAGCACACGGCTTCATTTTTTATTGGCCCTCTGCATATTGTGAAAAAAAAATTAATTCATAATTAATGAGATTTGTTATGAGATAGATTGCCACATATACAAAGACATCAATGTTTTATTGCAATATTTTAGCATATATTGGATGCTTTCATGCACTAAATGTATCAAAGTGACCCCCCTGCATTCTTCACTTTTTCTGGATGGACCCACAGTGGAAAAAGTTTGGACACCCCCTGCTCTGGGAGCCATTTCCTGTTGTGTCTGGGGATTGATATGATAGGCTGTGATGTAGGCATTCATTCCTTTTGTTTTCTTTCGACGTTTTGATGATTTCAATGCACATTGTAGTTTCTAAGGAGATTGCTACTTTTTTATTAAGGACAGACTTGTAGGGTTAACCTTAACCCTAACCCTAACCCTTACCCTAACCCTAGCCCTAGCCCGAGCACTTAACCTAACCCTAACCCTAGCCTTAGCCCTAACCCTAACCCTAACCCTTACCCTAACCCTAACCCTAACCCTAACCCTAGCCCTTACCCTAACCCTAGCCCTACCCTAGCCCTAGCCTTTACCCAAACCCTAACCCTAGCCCTGACCCTAACCCTTACCCTTACCCTTACCCTAACCCTAGCCCTAGCCCTTACCCTAACCCTAATCCTAACCCTTACCCTTACCCTAAACCTAGCCCTAACCTTGAACCTAACCCTAACTCTAGCCTGAGCCCTAGCCCTAGCCCTAGCCCTAGCCCTAACCATAACCCTTACCCTTACCCTAAACCGAGCCCTGACCCTGAACATAACCCTAATCCTAGCCTTAGCCCTAGCCCTAGCCCTAACCCTTACCCTAACCCTTACCCTAACCCTAACCCTAACCCTAACCCTAGCCCTTACCCTAACCCTTACCCTAACCCTAACCCTAGCCCTAGCCCTAGACCTTACCCTAACCCTAATCCTAATCCTAACCCTAACCCTTACCCTAAACCTAGCCCTAACCCTGAACCTAACCCTAACTCTAGCCTTAGCCCTAGCCCTAGCCCTAACCCTAACCCTAACCCTAACCCTAACCCTTACCCTTACCATAAACCTAGCCCTAACCCTTAACCTAACCCTAACCCTAGCCTTAGCCCTAGCCCTAGCCCTTACCCTAACCCTAGCCCTACCCTAGCCCTAGCCTTTACCCAAACCCTAACCCTAGCCCTGACCCTAACCCTTACCCTTACCCTTACCCTTACCCTAACCCTAGCCCTAGCCCTTACCCTAACCCTAATCCTAACCCTTACCCTTACCCTAAACCTAGCCCTAACCTTGAACCTAACCCTAACTCTAGCCTGAGCCCTAGCCCTAGCCCTAGCCCTAGCCCTAACCATAACCCTTACCCTTACCCTAAACCGAGCCCTGACCCTGAACATAACCCTAATCCTAGCCTTAGCCCTAGCCCTAGCCCTAACCCTTACCCTAACCCTTACCCTAACCCTAACCCTAACCCTAACCCTAACCCTAGCCCTTACCCTAACCCTTACCCTAACCCTAACCCTAGCCCTAGCCCTAGACCTTACCCTAACCCTAATCCTAATCCTAACCCTAACCCTAACCCTTACCCTAAACCTAGCCCTAACCCTGAACCTAACCCTAACTCTAGCCTTAGCCCTAGCCCTAGCCCTAACCCTAACCCTAACCCTAACCCTAACCCTTACCCTTACCATAAACCTAGCCCTAACCCTTAACCTAACCCTAACCCTAGCCTTAGCCCTAGCCCTAGCCCTAGCCCTAGCCCTAGCCCTAGCCCTAGCCCTAGCCCTAGCCCTAGCCCTAGCCCTAGCCCTAGCCCTAACCCTAACACTAACCCTTAACCTAAACCTAGCCCTAACCTTTAACCTAAACCTAAACCTAACCCTAGCCCTAGCCCTAGCCCTAGCCCTAGCCCTAGCCCTAACCCTAACCCTTACCCTAACCCTAGCCCTAGCCCTAACCCTAACCCTAACCCTAACCCTAACCCTAACCCTAATCCTAACCCTAACCCTTACCCTAAACCTAGCCCTAACCCTTAACCTAACCCTAGCCTTAGCCCTAGCCCTAACCCTATTTTTGAAAACCTGAGATAAAGCCAAGCTGCAAAGTTGAAACTGTGGTGTGGCGAGGTACGACTGTATTTGGAAATAACATTTGTAAAAACACTTACTGTAGTACTTTCAATATTTCACAGGAAGTGGAATTATGTGACTGCTGAAGATGTGCCATTGTGCACTTACCACAATCAATGTACCATTTATTGCTATCTTCAATAAAGTAGCATTTATTGGTAATAAAGCTGTGCCAAAACACCACAAGCAAATGTGGGCTCAGTATTTGGAAGCAAGAGGTCAACTTACAAATTTCTTTTTATTAAATGCACGATATCTTCTTTTATCAAATTGATACCAATACCAATAACTTTCTGCTTCTCAAGACCGATATGATATATACTGTATCTACTTTTTTTTTAGTTAGAGGTAAGAGTAGTTTGTGCACACATGGAGGTAAGAAGGACTGGAACTAATACTTGTAAGTACCTGTTGATTAGTCCTAATGAAATATGATGACATCACTACTACCACATCACTACTATCAGGAGAACCAGAGTATAGAGGGGGAGGAGCCACCTGCTGTGGCCCAGCAAGGTGCACTGTATTCAGGCACACGCTCCAAGCGGCCGGTATGACACCACGGAGGTTTCTGACAAACATTTTGCACTTTTCCAATGTGGCAGTGCTGGCGTTTCAGACACATACACATTGATTGGAATGTTGAATGTTGAAAATGCAGAAGAAGCCACAGCAGTAAGAGTAAGAATTGAATTGTATGAATGCAATGGAGATCAAGGTCATGTGATGAGCATGGACAATTAGAAAAAACTCCTACAATTCATTCAGACAAACAAGCACACATTTGTTATTTGCTAATTGGTGCAACGTGGAAGGAGGTGGAAGGAAGTGTGTTTGGGGAGGATGAGGAGGATGAGGATGCATGTTAGCCAAACAATTAAAAGGCAATCCACCCCACCAAGCTTAGCATCTTCCTGCAAACACAAAAGTTGCTTAGTGAGGTCCACGGCACCCAAATAGAAACATCAATTAGTGTATAAATTACACCAAAACACTTCCATTTGTTTCATCTGGAGTTGTCGGAGCCGCTTTGGATGAAAGGCGAGTGGAGCAGTGGTGGAAGATAACATTCAATAGCCCTCAGATATCTCACACTTGTGTTTATGCAGAGAAGCCTTTTATTTATTTATGTCTTCATTGCCCGGCTCGACTTGGAAACCATTATTAAACACTTGTACACACCACTTGAAAGTGTTTCATCCCCGAGCACGAGCAGCAAGTGGTGCATGTGCACATGGACAACACTTTACTTTACCACATCAGCATCGCTCCCAGGATGACAACCTGCCTCCGAGGTCCATACTCCTACATCCTACATCCTCATAAATCCTACATCCTCATACATCCTACATCCTCATACATCCTACATCCTACATCCTACATACTTATACATCCTACATCCTCATACATCCTACCCACTACATACTCATACATCCTACATACTCATACATCCTACATCCTCATACATCTTACCCACTACATACTCATACATCCTACATCCTCATACATCCTACATACTCATACATCCTACATACTCATATATCCTACATCCTACATACTCATACATCCTACATACTCATATGTCCTACATCCTACATACTCATACATCCTACATACTCATACATCCTCATACATCTTACCCACTACATCCTCATACATCCTACATACTCATACATCCTACATCCTCATACATCTTACCCACTACATCCTCATACATCCTACATACTCATACATCTTACCCACTACATACTCATACATCCTACATACTCATACATCCTACATCCTCATACATCTTACCCACTACATACTCATACATCCTACATCCTCATACATCCTACATCCTCATACATCTTACCCACTACATCCTCATACATCCTACATACTCATACATCCTACATACTCATACATCCTACATCCTCATACATCTTACCCACTACATACTCATACATCCTACATACTCATACATCCTACATCCTCATACATCTTACCCACTACATACTCATACATCCTACATCCTCATACATCCTACCCACTACATCCTCATACATCCTAGATACTCATACGTCCTACATACTCATACATCCTCATACATCCTACATCATACATCCAACACCCTCATACATCCTACATACTCATACATCCTCATACATCCTACCCACTACATACTCATACATCCTACATCCTACATACTCATGCATCCTACATCCTCATACTGTCACGCTTCGCAGGACAGGAGCGTGTACTTCCTGTCCTGCGCCATTATTCTGGCAAGCGATGCTTCCGGGGTGGTGGAAGGAACTGCCACTCCACGCCTGGTGGCCGCACAGCTGCGGTCAATTCTAATCACTGACAGTTAAAAGACCAGCGCCGTCGTATGCGCCGCGCTGGTTCATTGTTGTTGTCATTTCCATCGTTGATTTTTCCGTGCTGTCACCTACCTGTTTATAGTTTGTATTATTTTTCCCACAGAGTTTTTCCTCTGTCACTTTTAGTTTGTTCCTGTCCTGTGCAATAAAATTACTTTTATTTTTGCACTTTGCCGCCTTCTCTCTGCACCCCGGGGGTCAACCTGCCGACAGCTTCAACGTACCGTGACACATACATCCTACCCACTACATACTCATACATCCTACATCATACATCCTACCTTCTCATACATCCTACATACTCATACATCCTACATCCTATATCCTACATCCTCATACACCTACATCCTACATCCTACATCCTCATACATCCTACATCCTCATACATCCTACATCTTCATACATCCTACATACTCATACATCCTACATCCTCATACATCCTACATCCTACATCCTACATCTTCATACATCCTACATCCTCATACATCCTACATCTTCATACATCCTATATCTTCATACATCCTACATCCTACATACTTATACATACTACATCCTCATACGTCCTACCCACTACATACCCATACATTCCACATCCTACATACTCACACATCCTATCCACTACATATTTATACATCCTACATCCTACATACAGTACTTATACATACTACATCCTCATACATCCTACCCACTACATAACCAAACATCCTACATCCTCATACATCCTACCCACTACATACTCATACATACTACATCCTACATACTCATAAATAGGTCCTGACAATGGGTCCAAGGATTTCATCCCGATACCTAATAGCAGTCAGGGTGCCGTTATCTAACCTGTAGAGGTCTGTGCGTCCTTCCAGGGATATGCCTCCTCAGACCATCACTGACCCACCACCAAACCGGTCATGCTGAATGATGTTGCAGGCAGCATAACGTTCTCCACGGCATCTCCAAACCCTTTCACGTCTGTCGCATGTGCTCAGGTTGAACTTGCTCTCATCAGGGAAGAGCACAGGGCACCAGTGGTGTAGTTGCCAATTCTGGTGGTCTATGGAAAATTCCAATCAAGCTCTACGGTGTTGGGCAGTGAGCACAAGGCCCACTACAGGACGTCGGGCCCTCAGGCCACCCTCATGGAGCCTGTTTCTGATTGTTTGGTCAGAAACATTCACACCAGTGGCCTGCTAGAGGTCATTTTGTAGGGCTCTGGCAGTGCTCATCCTGTTCCTCCTTGCACAACGGAGCAGATGCCGATCCTGCTGAGGGTTGAAGGACCTTCTACGGCCCTGTCCAGCTCTCCTGGAGTAACTACCTGTCTCCTGGAATCTCCTCCATGCGTCCAGGTACCGCAGTGATGCCCTGGTCCAGATCTGGGAGGAGATCCCCCAGGACACCATCCGTAGTCTCATTAGGAGCATGCCCCGACGTTGTCAGGCATGCATACAAGCACGTGGGGGCCACACAAACTACCGAGAATCATTTTGAGTTGCTACAATGACATTTCAGCAAAATGGATCAGTGTGCTGCATCA
Source organism: Dunckerocampus dactyliophorus (assembly GCF_027744805.1). Lineage (NCBI taxonomy): Eukaryota > Metazoa > Chordata > Actinopteri > Syngnathiformes > Syngnathidae > Dunckerocampus > Dunckerocampus dactyliophorus. The sequence goes on along the minus strand of NC_072829.1, from coordinate 382,212 downwards.
TTTTTTCACTTTCATTTTTGGGGTGTCTTTGATTTCCCCCCTCTATAGGGTGATCATTTACATTTCTATCAAATGATGTGGCATCATTTTGTTACTAATACATCACCCACTTATTATCAGGAAAGATATTCAACATCATTTTTCCCCCAGTTTAGATCTGATGTGTTTTCGAAGTGTTCCTCTAATTTTTTTGAGCAGTGTATATACTCATACATCTTACATCCTCATACATCCTATATCCTCATACATCCTACCCACTACATACTCATACATGACACTGATACGCATACATCCAAAATCCAACATCCTCATATTTCCTACATCCTCATACATCCTACATCCTCATACATCCTACATCCTACATCCTACATAATCATACATCCTACATCCTCATACATCCTACATCCTGCATCCTACATCCTCATACATCCTACATCTTCATACATCCTACATCCTGCATACTCATACATCCTACATCCTACATACTCATACATCCTACATCCTACATCCTCATACATTCTCATACATCCTACATACTCATACATTTTACATTTTTCTACATCCTCATACATCCTACATCATACATCCAACATCCTCATACATCCTACATCCTCATACATCCTACCCACTACATACTCATTCATCCTACATCCTACATCCTCATACATCCTACATACTCATACATCCTACATCCTCATACATCCTACATATTCATACATTCTACATCCTCATACATCCTACATCCTCATACATCCTACATCCTCATACATCCTACCCACTACATCCTCATACATCATACATCATACATCTACGTCCTCATACATCTGTTTAATCCCTAGTTACCAAGGCGGTGCAAGACCCTTGCTCCCTCGTGTAAGAAGCAAGCGCACCTGCCTACCTGACTACTCCGTTCAAAGGGTTACGGTCTCTCCCGTAGAGGGAAGAAAAACTTCTAAGTCAGGGGCGAGAGGAACTCACCCAGGTATTAACAGCCTCGGTAGTGCAGAGGCGGCCCCGCTGCATCCGAGTAGCGCACGACCAGAGTAACCTAAGGTTGGTCGTAGGAGACGTCGGACCCTCTGCTTTTATGACTGCTTCCTCTCTTAATGGATAGTTGCTCTTAGTAAGGACCTCGGGTTATTTACTCATCTGTCAGCAATCAGAGCAAATCAGATATGATTTGCTCTTTGCTTCGTTCAAGGTACACTTGTCCAGCCACTTCGGCAGCTCTTTGTTCTTCCATTCATGTCAGGGTATGTGACCTTAGTCCATCCATGTACATCACCACTCTTCGAGCTCCTCGGTCTACCGCTTCACTTATCCCTTCTTCCAATCTTTTTGCCATTTCCTTCTGATATGTTTCCAGCTCATGCCGTCCTTCGTAGGCTCTGATGGGGATGTGTAAAGTGAACCAGTAGCGGCTTACACCTCCACTGGTGGCCATTACGCTTAGTCTTGTCTTTTGTCTTAGGTGTTTCTGTAGTTGTTCTTTTACTTCCGCTTTGTAGTCCCATCAGGTCTCTCAGGTTGGACTTGAACCTCTTGTTTTGGGGTTTGTAGCGATCATCAGTGAGTACTAGCAGGCCATCTACTGTTAGGTCCCTTAGGTCTCCTACATACTGGTACAGAGCACTGCTCCGGTATCTCAACAGAGGCTATGCCGCTGATGGTAGAGGATCTAAGTTGGGCATGTGTGTCCTTGTTCCCCTGGAGGCCTTGTCCTTTGCTTTTGGTGCATGTTCTCTTGGCTGGGGAACTGGTCCTGTCACATTTGGTCTTGTAGCCGGTTGTACAGGCGTTGTTACAGCAGAAAGTGGTCTGCCTGGATTACTATTCTGGCTTGTTCTGGCTTGTTCGGCCATTTGGGTTCTACTTGGTTCAACCACTCTTGTTGCTTGTACAGGCCTAGCCAGTTCTTGTCTGGCTTCTCTGTCTTGTTGAGTCGGCTGGTTGTCTGGCCCTATGTCTGGTGTGCGTGGCCTTGGGTGGGATTGCCAGTCGAATAGCTCATCCTCTTCCGGTCCTTCTGGACTCGACGAGATGACTATAGGGAGGTCATCCGGTTCTGGTCCGGGTGCTGGTGTGCATGGTGGTGTAAAATGAGACGGCCCCGGTCCCTCGGACGTCTGCAGCTCTATCTTGGGCTGGAGGGGTTCAGTCATCGCCATGTCCTCCGACCAGTCCCCGGAGAATGCATCTTCTATTGCAGTATGTGTTTCTTCCCATCTTTTCCTCTTCTCGGGCATCAGTTCACCCAGCTTCCTTAGGATCTCCTGATGCTCCTTGCGCCATGGGATGGCCTTGACTTGGCGGTTGACCAGGTCTGGGTGAACCTGCACTTCCTTGGTCAACATCTTCACGGTGCTGTCGTATTCTTCAGAGGTGCTCACCAGATGGGTTATGGGTCTTCCCTTCCAATTGACCAGCAGGTCCTGCCACCAGGCCAACCAGTTTTGTATTTCACTGTCATTTCCTGGTATCTTGTCCGGATGGCTGACCACCATAACTACTTGGTCTCCCTCCGGACTCCGTCTCATCTCCTGGGTGAATGCTCTTCCATTTGTTCTGATCTGTCCTCCCACCACCGATGCTAGTAGTACTGGGTCTATGGAAGGGTTCAGTGATGAGAACTCTTGTCTTGCACTCTCAGCCCAGTTGTCTAGTCCTTTGCCCCATAGGAGGATCTGAGTTGGATTTCTGTGGTCCATCTGGGGTGCAGTCACCCTGTGTTTGGGTATCGCACCTCCTTCCGCCATGTCTTCTTCTGGAGTCACTGCCTGCAATCTCCTGTAGTCGTAGGTGTGAGTTGCTGCTCTCCCAAGCCTCTCGTTCCGGTTTGAGTCAGGGAGGGATTGCAGCTCACTGGTTACTCGACGCTGAGATTTTCTCCGCGCCTCTTTTCTTCTGGATCTATCGCTCGTACACAACCAGAGTCGACAGAGGTCTCGTATCAGCTGAGGGCCTTCAGGTTCAGCGACAGCTTGATACTCGGGTTCGGCCACCTTGGCTACCTGTTCCTTCTTCTCATGAGCCTCGCTCAGTGCACTCACTCGAATGCGTTGTCTTTGCTCTTTGCTCCAACAACGTCTTCTTGACTGTGTCCTTTTCACCAGAGAGAGTCCCCCTCTCACGAACAGGATGGGCCCCAGCAGTATCATGGGTCACTCAGTCCGGCTCCTGCAATGGTCCTCGGGCACACTCTCTCTTTCAGTCCGTCTCTGTTCCACCCTTGACTGGTGTCCTCCTGGATACTCGGGTAAGGGTGGCTGGACCTCTTCGTGTCAATCACAGTCCTTAGCGAGAAACAGTCCTTGTCCTCCTACCGTTGCCTCTTTGGCCACACCGGTAAGAATGTTCTTTTCCAGGAGACTCTTCTCTTCAAAGATCAACTGTTTCACACCATTCTCAGGGTCGTACTAAACACGAAATTATGTAAGTGGAGCTCACAATCGTTTGGGAAGAAAACCAATTATAAGTCTACCACTCAGGTTCTTCTAAAGCTCGACTCCTGTACTAAACAGCCAAATCGAGCCCCACGTTGGGCGCCACGTGTTTAATCCCTAGTTACCTAGGCGGTGCAAGACCCTTGCTCCCTCGTGTAAGAAGCAGGCGCACCTGCCTACCTGACTACTCCGTTCAAAGGGTTACGGTCTCTCCCGTAGAGGGAAGAAAAACCTCTAAGTCAGGGGCGAGAGGAACTCACCCAGGTATTAACAGCCTCGGTAGTGCAGAGGCGGCCCCGCTGCATCTGAGTCGCGCACGACCAGAGTAACCTAAGGTTGGTCGTACGAGACGTCGGACCCTCTGCTTTTACGACTGCTTCCTCTCTTAATGGATAGTTGCTCTTAGTAAGGACCTGGGGTTATTTACTCATCTGTCAGCAATCAGAGGGACCTGTCTTTACTAAATTACCGGAACAACCTCAAAGGAATCTGTCTGTAACACACTGCTTACTCTTTTACCTTCAAAGAAGATACTGGGTGACAACTCTTGGTGCAAGAGTGAAAAGCTTTATTCGGAAAGTTAGCAAGGGCATTGAAGCAGGTACTCGATTAACTATAAGGATATACTGTACTCAATGTCAGACTAGCCGCAATGAGCTCCACTCACATATACCTAGATAGAAAGAAGCACAAGGCCGCAGGCCAGTGCCTCAGTCCTACCCCGATAATGAAGCCAGTAGTAAAGACAAAAAGTCCAGTGAGAATGAGTTTGCTTCTTGGGGATAAGTCCAATTGATGCGGGTCGGGCGTCGGGTATTCGGGCCTTCGACCTTCCCTGGTTGTCCTGACGGCTCTAGGTTGCTGCTGACAGCGGCAAGGCTGGGGACCGCTGCTGTGACTGGTTCCGTGCTCACTCAGGCTCAGCTCTTCTCTCGGTAGCACCGCAGACAGAATCTTCAGTTGGTGTCTCAGGTTCATCTGAAAGAGGGAGTCTTCTCCTTCTGCTGAGCAGACGAGTTGAGTCCAATCTTCCTTCAGCAGTCCCAGAGCTGTGTCGAGAGCCTTGGAGCGTCGGAGATGCTACCCCGTGGTAGATCGCCTGGAACCAGCCTTGATTGTTGAGTGCGTCCTCTTTTTATGCTGTATTCCGTCCCCGCCTGCTCATGGGAGTATCCATTACCTTATTCTAAGACCTCCCAGAGGAACGTCTTTCCCAGAATAGCTTGTACTTTCCCCGACTGCGCTGATTCAGCATGACTCATCCCCTTGGTTGAACTTGTGTCCTTGTTTGACCCGTCCTGGACTGCCATATTTGGTCATCATCCTGTCCTGAGATGAACTCAGTGGGTGACCGCAGATGACTCCTTAGATGTCCTCAGCTGAACTCCTAAGGATGTCCTTATATGGGTTGCTTGGCTTTGCCATTGTACTGCAATGACTATGACCCCTAGTGGCCTTTCACCAGACTACCGAGACTTAATGTTCTGCTTTGTGGCTTAATGATTATGGAGGAGCTCACATTGGGCCTCATTCACGAACATCTTCTTAAAAGTCTTCTTAAGATGTGTACTTAAGAAGGCGCGGGTTGGAAACTGCGCCACATTCACGACACGTTCTTAAGTAGGGATAATCGTTCGCACCGGTGTTCTTAGGTTGATGAATGCCAACTGTGATGCCCGTGCATGTGAGGCCTAATTTGCATAGGTCACCGCCTATTATTTCCTATATAAGGTCAAAAATGTGGCAGCTGGAGGCGGAGATGGCAACGCGCAAGGGCAAGACTGAGGAGCAGCTGGACAACAAACGAAAGAAAAAGTTCAATTCTACTGAAATAGAGGTGCTTTTACAAGGAGTGAGCGAACACAAGACCACCTTATTTTCACGTGTATCCACCGGTCATCAGGCCATCCAAAAAGAGTCGGCATGGAGCACCATTGCAGGTGACATAAATGCCGTTTCCACGGAGAAACGCGCCACCGCAGAGGTTAAAAAGAAGTGTTTTGACTTAAAATAGACTCAAAAAAAAAGATTGGACTGCACCGGAGGGATCTGGAGGAAACGGGAGGTGGGCCATCAATCAGAAACCAAACCATTTCGGAAACTCTAGAAAATATTTACACAATCATGATGGAAAAATAAAGTCAAAATACATAGTTTGTGTGTGACAATGTATTTTTTCTGTGGTTACATTTGATTAGACGCTGCCTAATTAATACAGCAGCCCCGTGCTCTGGCTCAAGACGTGGCTGGGGGCGCATGTCGTTATCTGGGGGTGCTACGTGTGCAATAGACACACCACATTTCATTGCGATGTTATTCTGATGATCCTGCACCCCTGCAAGAACAGAGAGGGAAGCCTGAAGCCTGAAGCGGGACATCAAATATTGGTGGCTGTCAGCAAATAAATCTAATGGTCCCTTTACATTCTCTCTCTGCGCAGCGCACGTCCAGCCAGCTACTTTTTTTTGATGAATTGGGATTTGAATATATATTTATCCATGGAGTATATTTTAGTTGTTTTGATGATAAATAATTGTTGGGATATTTTATTTGCACTACATTTTTTGGTATCAGGTTGCAAAATCCATCATGAGGGCGATTGCGCATTGAAAGTGCAAGCTTTGCTTGTGCGTAAGAGTCCTCCTGAGCGTTCGTAGAATTTGTTCTTAGATCTAAGAACTGTGAGTTGAGAACACGTTTCGTGAATGCCAAAAATCTTCGTAAGAAGGCTTTAAGAACACATTTGTGCGTAAGAACGTTTCGTGAATGAGGCCCATTGACGTCAGTTATCTTATAATTATTACCATTTTAGCATCAAAACATGTTATTTTAACATCACAACATGTTATTTTAACATTCAGTTCAGCACCAACATCGGAACATGGCATTCAACTTGTAAAACATTAACACTTGTTTTCATACAACCTTAGACATCACCCTGTTGTTCTGTTTTACATTCTCAAGGCCATAGGACTATATGCTTTTATTAAATCATGTTGCTGAATAATACTGATTATAACATTATAATATAAGTGCTTTGAGCATTGCGGCAGTTATGTAAGTATCCCTATTGACGTGTATTGCAATGGTGTGTGTGTTTGTCCCTATAAATGCACATGTGTACTAACATGAGGTACCAACTAACTTGTGTATTATATGGTTACATATCTAAAAGCGACAGAGTGTTTGAGCATGCTAGACTGTGCTTTGTTCCTTGATTATTACAAGTCCTTTTTGGTATAAAAGTTGGCCTTTTAAGACGTGTTGTACCTAGGTCACTCAACACATCCTACATCATGCATCCTACATCCTCATACATACTACATCCTCATACATCCTACATCCTGCATACTCATACATCCTACATCCTACATACTCATACATCCTACATACTCATACATCCTACCCGCTACATACTCATTCATCCTACATCCTACATCCTCATACATCCTACATACTCATACATCCTACATCCTCATACATCCTACATACTCATACATTCTACATCCTCATACATCCTACATCCCACATCCTCATACATCCTACATCCTCATACATCCTACATACTCATACATCCTACATACTCATACATTCTACATCATCATACATCCTACATCCTCATAAACCCTACATCCTCATACATCGTACATACTCATACATTCTACATCCTCATACATCCTACATCCTACATCCTCATACATCCTACATCCTCATACATCCTACCCACTACATCCTCATACATCATACATCCTACATCCTCATACATCCTACATCCTGCATACTCATACATCCTACATCCTACATACTCATACATCCTACATCCAACATCCTCATACATCCTACATACTCATACATCCTACATCCTACATCCTATATACTTATACATCCTACATACTCATACATCCTACACACTCATACATCCTATATCCTACATACGCATCCATCCTTAATCCTACATACTCATACATCCTACATCCTCATCCATCCTACATCCTACATACTCATACATCCTACATCCTCATACATCCTACATACTCATGCATCCTACATACTTATACATCCTACATACTCATACATCCTACATACTCAGTATGAGGATGTAGGATGTACATACTCATACATCCTACATCCTCATCCATCCTACATCCTACATACTCATACATCCTACATAATCATACATCCTACATCCTACATACTCATACATCCTACATACTCATACATCCTACATCCTACATCCTACATACTTATACATCCTACATACTCATATATCCTACATCCTACATCCTACATACTCATACATCCTACATACTCATACTTGTCATACTATGAGTAAGTAGGATGTATGTCACCATGTCTTGTATTGTGCCAAGGTGCTGCGTGGATCTATGGTACTGTTTCTCGCTCCATGACTGCAAAAGCAGGTTTGCTGGTTGAGTTGAAAAAGCAGCCAGTTTCGTGTTCATGGTCATGGAAAGTGAAGAAGTGGCACCTGACAAGGCCAGCAAACGGCCATGACAGCCATTCTCGGCCTGATGATTTAGCAGTGGTGTTGCTGTTGGGGACAGATGAAGATTTGTTGGTTTCAGGGAACATTTGGGGATGGGAAGGGGTTGGGGCGGGCGGTGGGCGGAGCGTGTGGGTCGGTGTTGGTGGGGGGCAGGACTAAATGAAAGACAAATGCAAGTAGTGCCCACTCAGCTATTTTCCCAGTCAAGATCAAAGGCGCGGCGGACTGGCCGCTCCACAGGAAACTTGAGATGGGTCCTGCCTTTGTTTGCTGTTGCTAGGCAACCTGCGACAGGCTGAAAGTGTTTGCAGTGGGGTACCAACATCAAAACCATTTCACATATAAATTTCAGAAACTGTCGTTTGTGTCCTCAGCTCTCAATTTAGTGAGCAAGCGGAAAGGAGCTGATGAGCGCGGCCTCGTCTGTCTTTTAGTCGCGCAATCGTCAATCCTGGGAGCTTTTTAAAAACACCTTGTCGCTTTAGTCCGCTTGTAGGTTGCAAACTAAATAGAAGCAACGTGAAACAAGATTAGCGTGTTGAATATAGCGCGTTGCTGCTTCCCAGTCAAGCTAATTAGGATGCTGTTATCTATTAATGGGCCTCATGATGGTAGCGGTGGCTAGACATGTGTCACAGAGAGCTCATTACATATCATTACTTCAACACTCCAATAATGTCTACACCTGCTGAGCATAAGATAATGACTTGGCCCCCCCTGGTATTTGCAGGACAGGATTGTCTTGCAAGCCAAGCACCACCAGGAGGGCGGAGAGCTGCGTGAAAACGGATGAAGCTAACACAAATACGCCGCCATCTATTTGCTGCAACTTGCGGCGGGGAGAGGCAAACGGCAATACTGGCCACTTTGGTCGACGTAGCTCATTAAATAAACAAGCATTACAAGCTTGTTACGAGGCAACGCTGCCTATCTGGAGGAAGGAGGGAAAATATCTGCATTATTGACGCTAGCTTACATTCTAACAATAGTCCTGCTATTCCTGTCAGCTTCTTCACTTTGGCTACATCTACTCCAGCTCTCCATAAGAGCCCTGTTACCTTGCCTGCTGCTTTGTACAGTATCAGCAGACATTTAGCACACTTTCCTGCAAGCGTAGGGTGACCATATCTACTGAAAACCAGGACACTCTGCCCGACAGTGAAACACTCAAATGATACTCCAAGTTTACTCAAACATGCCTTTTCATTTCTACACATTTCGAGTAGAGATGCACCATGTCTTTTTTTCCAAACACGTACCAATGCCGACAACTTTCTTCTTCTTAAGACTGAAATGATGCCAATAACTAATTTACTTTTTAAAATGTAGATGGAAGTGTAGTTTGTGCACACGTGGAGGTAAGAAGGACTGGAACTAATTAGTACCTGTTGATTAGTCCTAATGAAATATGATGACATCACTACTACCACATCACTACTATCAGGAGAACCAGAGTATAGAGGGGGAGGAGCCACCTGCTGTGGCCCAGCAAGGTGCACTGTATTCGGGCACACGCTCCGAGCAGCCGGTATGACGCCACGGAGGTCTCTGGAAAACCTTTAGCACTTTTCAAAAGCCATGGTTTTGGCGTTTCAGGTGGCTGATGAGGTTTTTTGTGAGCTGCGTGGGTTGTTCCCCCTCATCACAGAGCATTGGGTACAACACCCCTCCTCTGAAAGTGAAGGTTTGTTTGCTAGTCAGTTCAGGGGAAGTTTATGTCACAGGCAGGAGAAAAAGGGAGCACTTGATTTCCTCACCTGCACAGTACGGTAATCTCTCCTCATTGGAGGCTTTTTGAAATGATTTCTTATTGGATCTATTTTTAATGGGATTTATTGGCTTGATGTTATGATTCCTTCATATCGGCACGATGATTATCGATGTGTACGGAAAGGTTGACCGCAAAGACATTTGCATCTCGAGTAGATGCCAAACACAGGACGTGAACAAACTATGTCAGTAATTGATGGGGCAGGATTAAATAAGCTCTGCTTCTTCTCCTTGAAGCAGACTCCTGACACCTGACTCCTTTTCAGGCATGAAGTGTAATCATGTGACGAATCACGTGATGAGACCATGTTGACAGCGTGATGATTTATTTAGACTTTACATTTTTGGATACAGGGCTGCACGGTCGTCTAGTGGTTAGCATGTTGGCCACAGGCACAGTCTGGAGATGGGAAGACCTGGGTTGGATTCTCCCTTTGGCATTTCTGTGTGGAGTTTGCATGTTCTCCCCGTGTGTGGGGGGGTTTTCTCCGGGTACTCCGGTTTCCTCCCACATTCCAAAAACATGCATGTTAGCTTCATTGGAGACTCTAAATTGTCCATAGGTATGAATGTGAGTGTTTGTCTATATGTGCCCTGCCATTGGCTGGACACCAGTCCAGGGTGTACCCCGCCTGTCGCCCCAAGTCAGCTGGGATAGGCTCCAGCAAGCCCCCGTGACCCTAAAGAGGAGAAGTGGCATCGAAAATGGATGGATGGATTTTTGGATAGATCGGTGGCATCCCAGACAGAGTTATTAGAAGTGAGCACATGGCACAAGTGGCAGAATGCTGCCAGGCTGGCAGAGGAGACTATGTGTACATTTGTCCATACATCCCATGCGTGTCGAATATGCCGGCGCAGCAATTGGAAGCCTCAAAGTGCAATCGCCACAAAGTGACCTTTGTGTCTGGAATGGTGAAGATTAGAACGGCGCCGAGACTGCCTTGTGTTTTCGTTCCTGGAGCCAACTGGCACAGCACCGAGCGTCCTCGCCACACAGCTCCCAGTCTGCCATGACGACAATGGCGAGCCCATTACGCATGGCATGTGGAAACGACACAAAAAAAATTGCTCGCAGCCCAAGAGAGACTTTTTCTTGCAGGAAAAACTAGTCCATTGCTCCTTGAAAAAATGTTTTCTAAGAAGTGCCACACTCACAGGACTTTAAACTACTTGCCCTCTTTTACAGTATTTTGTAGTACAGTGGAACCAATGATGATGAATGATAGCAAATGATGAATAATAAAAACGCATTTCTACATGCACAAATATTTATTCTGGTGGCTGTTCATCAGCTGATCAGAAGTTGACGAGCACAGCCTTTAAATGTTGGTAAAAATGTGGATTGAATGTGATGTAGTGGCAGGTATTCACTCTGTCATCATCTCTTGATGGCAAAGGCAACAAAGCTTTCTCTCTTTGATTGTTGAGCTGCATAAGCAAGGCCTCTCTCTCACAGGGATTTCTTCAAGGTTGGAATTTGCAGCAGAGCACCAAACATCGGACATTGAAAGTCGGAAGAAAGTTTGATTCTCCCTTGACGGTCCTGATGGCTTCCAGCGTTGCTGGCATGACAAGGAGATCCCACCTGAGATGTTATCCACCATCATGATCCTTCAGTGGAAGAATGGAGCTTCAGGTCGTGCAGGGGCGTCAAACGGCAGCCGGCTATGTGGAGATGTTGCGGGGGAGCATCCCTCATGACTGAAGGCCCTCGTCTGTGTGGTAATGACTGGCTTTTTCAACAGGACAACGCTGCACTTCACTCTTTTGGACCATCCTGCGTGTTCCCCTCATCCAAATCCAATGTAGAACATTTGGGGATGGATTTACAAAAGTGGACATGAGTTCCAGACAGTGAAGCCATCTTCAGCACCTGAAGCAACATTCCCACTAGCCTCCTGGAAACACTGGCATCAAGCACGACCACAGCCATTTTTAGCTTTGGGCTTGGGAGGTGGGTTGAGCTATGGTCTAAACTGTTGATCAGCTGATGAACAGCCTAGTTCACTTGAATGCTTCTATTTTCTCTCACTCCCATGTCTTCTTTGTGCATTTCGAATCTCTACTTTAAGATCCAACAGTGACACTTGGGTAGGACTGATGAGGCTATAGCGTGCATATAAGATGCTAGCAACCAACGCTTATTAACAGGCAGGCCCATTCCAATTTCGCATGGATTTTTTTCTGGTTAAAAGTTAGCATCGTTCTATCTGTAGCCTCCATCTTTTAAGCTGTTTGCTTCATTCATCATGTTGGACATGCCCCCCTTTGCATGGCATCATAAGAAGGAGGTTGCTGCAAAAAAATTGCACCCTAACAAGCAAGGTGGTGTCACTGAATGAAGATTGTGAGAAGTAGAATTGTGTGAGAGAAATATGTCAACATCAACTCACATTTACTGTATCCTACATAAAAAGTCCAAATACAGTCAAACTTGTCTATAGCGGCCACTAGAGGGAGTCTGCAAAAGTGGCCGCTATAGACAGGTGGCCTCTATAGACAGGTTGGTGTCCAGTTTGAATGTTGACCAGTAGAGGAAAAAAAAGAAAAAGAAAAGAAAAAAATAATAATAATAATGTTGACCAGTAGAGGGCACTGCGGACTGCGGATAAAAGTTGTACAGCACTACTAGGCTTGTTATTATCATGGTTCATGGTTTTAATCCTGAACATGCATGAGTCAAACAGTAGCACATCACATAGTACAATTCACAATTTTGCATGTCCAAAAAGGAGTAGGAAGAAGCAAAGCTTATTTAATCCTACCCCTCATCAGTTTCACATCAGTTGCAATACATTTATTCACCTCTTGTTCTTCCAAGTGTACTTTGTAGGTCTACATGACAATGTAGTGCAATCATAGCCAAGGTTTTTACTTACTAAAAGGAAGCTAGAGGCTTAATAATAACTGATAGAATATATCCACGACCCACAGAACAAAGCTGTGCTAGTAATGTCTTACGCTTGTTTTTCATATTTTACTTTTTATACGGCAGAGTGTCATTACAGCTTTAGTTCATCAGGAAGTGACGGGAAGTGACGGTGGGAGTCCCGAGCAGGAGAGCTAGGCTCAGTGCTAGCTGTGAGTTTGGAGAGAGTTGGGAAGTGTGTTTATGTTGGCGTGGATGTAAAGTCCTGCAGTGTTCTCCGCTGTTAATAAAGCCATTAAAGTGCATCGGCGACGTGAGTCTCTCCTTCCCCACAACAAGCGGCATTACAGTATTGACCAGTGCACACCAGGAAATAAACGGTGTCATTTCTTACAGGCATTGGCTGGACAGCTATGTAGTGGGGCTTGTTTAGCCTTTGCCTTGTGGACAAGCAGGAAGGAGAGACGATGCTGAGAGATGTGTGTGTGTTCTGAGCTGCTGTCTGGTGGCCGCATTCAATAAATAAAGTTGGCAGAAGCAACAGGAGAAGTTTCCTTCTTTGCTTCGGAGCTGAATAACACTGACAAGTTAACAGACTAGTAGCCAACGGAAAAGAAGACGGCTTTTTTTGTGTCGGATACAGAAGATGAGGACTTTGATGGATTTGTGGATGAGGATTGATCAAAAATAATGTGAGTACATTCTAAAATACTTCAATTAAGTACAACCCAACTCAGTTTTGCTCCCGTTGCTGCATGCATGTTAGCATATGTTTTTTTTTTATTGTAGCGTCGCTGGGAGCACGTCCTGTTCCCAGCCTACTTTGCGGTAATGTTTTGGTGCAAATGCTCTTAAAGTTACATGTTTGACCAGGAAATAGCAAGCTCAAAAGAAGACAGCTTTTTTATGTGGAACAACTGACAGTTTGTGTGGATCTTGTGAATGATTGTGACTGAGCTAGGACTCAGTAAATAAAGTCTACACACGACGGCTTCATTGATTGAAAAACAAAACTTTTTCGTGCATGAAGCTTCTACTTGAGTCGGTAATTTGGCCGCTATATGCGGTCAGATATTGACCAAGGGAGACAAAATGGGTGGCCGCTGGCCGCGTTGGACAGGTGACTGCTATACACAGGGTCTATAACATGTACATATAACATGGCTGCTATAGGCAGGTGGCCGTTCTATAAAGATGGCCGCTAAGACAGGTTTGACTGTATTAGAAACAGCTGTGAGAGTATGATGCTTGCTGCAAACTACAACCACAATAATAATAATAATAATAATAATAATAATAATAATAATAACAATAATAATAATAAACACCTGCAGCATTATTATCATCCTTGTAAATCAGCTCTATTATTCCATTGGAACATATTAACTCACCACCAACAATAAAATTATCCACTTTAAAATCAGCAAAAATGCGTTGTGCCCCCTACCCATATTAAATAAATGATAAAGAAGAGTGCTTATGCTAACGTACATACTGTATTTTGGATCTAATGTGATCAAATGACAGTAGGAGAGCAGGAGGGGTGTTTGGCTTGCTGCAAAATGACTGATTATGATCCATTACGGATTGTGGGACACATCATCCACGATAGTAGAGTTTAGTGCACGTTGTGGTAACCGACTACGGTAGTCACATTTCACCTCTGTGCTGCAGACGACTGCTGCCTGAACCCTCAACAGCCCCATTGAGACAATAAAAATGGCCAAGCGGCTATTGAAGTGCAGGAGCGTCAAGGCAGCAAGGCGGCAAGGCGGCACAAAGCCGGTGTGAAAATGAAGCCTGACGGACAGTAAAGATTGGAATTCTCTCTCGGCCCGAGGTCAAGCGGTCCAGTTACCTTTTCCAAGCTTTCTTCTGAGGGCACATGGTTGGGTGTGTGTGTGTTTGTATATGGGGGTTTGAGGGGGGGGGAGCTGCACAGCAGCACAGTTGTGTCCCTTCATCTTAAAACAAAAGAGCCGTCGCAGTGAATCAGAGGCCTCGGACAATAATTGCTAACTTGATTTCCATGTGGAATGCAGAGACTTCAGCTGAGTACGTGTGCTAAATGATTTTAGTTTTGCATGTTAAATCCTGTTTTATTCATTTATTCTATTTCATTTCTTTTTATTTTGTCTTCCACTTGGGCATGCTAAATCTTCTGATTCATTGATTTTGTTTTTTTTCTATTTCTTTATCTCATGTATTTATTTGACATGTATTTTGTTTGTTTTTTATTTTTGTGCATTCTAAAACATGTGCATGTATTTATTCATTATACAGCCATGGCAAAATTGATGAGAGCACTCTTGTTTCTTCAGGTGATTGGTCCACTGGAGTGCCTGCTACAACTAAAGGTACATTTGTTTGGACAAATATAACCATGATAGCAAATATAGCTCATAATAAGAGCTGATATCTCGCAGCTTCCATGCTTTTCTTGATGACGTTCTTACATGAGCAGCTGTAGCATTGTACTGCCAACAATGAAACTCTTAGGAGCTATTTTTCTTGTCCAAACAAAGGTACCTTTACTTGTATCAGGCATTCAAATGAAGAAGAAACTGAAGAAACAAGGGTGCTCTCATCATTTTTGCCATGACTGTACGTGTCTTTGTCTATGTTTTTGTGTTGCATGCTAAGTCTGCTAATTTATTTGTCTTTTTAAATAAGATTGACTTTTACATGCTAAATCTGCTGATATGCATGTGGAAATACATTTGTGTTTACATTGAAACATATTTATTTGAGGTTTTTACTTTTGCTTGCTGGGCAACAAGCAGGTATTTATTTTACATGTGTTGACTTCTTTCTTTGTTTCAAATGTAAACCTTCTAAGATGATGCAGGTAGCATGATTAATCCGTAGGATAAAAGTAAATAAAACATGACTGGAATGCAGCGCCGTGAGAGCGCATCAGAAAACATGAAAAACACTCAGAAAAGAAGTGTTCTTTCATGCTGAAAGTATTAAAAAGCATAAAAGGGGCGGGAGGCACCGGTTGCCGTAAAGGCTGACGTCACAGGCCGGGAGTCACCCACCCTGCTCTCGGCGTCTCCAAGTGAAGACTTATCCCGCAAAGGAGTCGGGGCGGACAATGCGGGCGGACGGGGCGTGAAAGTACGATCATCATCGGCTCTGACTGAAAAAAAGAAAACATATCTTCCACAAAAAAGGGAGGTTCATTCCAATTCAGCTGCGTTGTTAGGACAACGACAACCATCCCTCAGATGATTAGTTCCACTTCAAAAGAATTTACTTTCCGCGCTGGAAACGTCCCCCTTTTGTGTCCTAACACAGGCTTTTATCGCCCCAAAGAACACTCGTATGTCTAGTAAGCCTGTTTATTATTCCGTCCCTTCACACTACAATTGTATTAAATAAATAGAGGCACGCTAACAAAGGCCTATTAGCCCATAAACATGTCCTAGCGCACACAAAACCTCCGCTAAACAAAATCAAGGCTAAATAAAACACACTACTTAGGCGGCTCAGGCTGCAGGCACCCTCACAAACGCATGTTGTGTTGCACGTTGCATGCGTGACACACGCATGTTGCGTGTTTATTTATTTCAACACTTTGTTGTCTTCTTTGCCATAAGCCGGGGGTGTCCAAAGTGCAGCCTGGGAGCCATTTGCAGCCTGCAACACATTCTAAAAATATAATTTAACAAGGAAGCCAAAAAAAACAACAGCAAAAGTGGAAAAATCAGCAGTCATTTTACAAGAATAATGTTGTACTATTATGAGGAAAAATGACCTAATTTTAGTAGCATAAAGTTGAAAGATTAAAGAAAAATATACATGATGTTTGTAAAAGTCCTTATATTATGCAAAAACAAACAAGAAAGAAAGTCATTTTGGGAAACTTAGGTGGGGGAAAAAGTTTGAATATTATGGGAATAAAGTCCAAATATTACATACTGTATATGGAGATTATTAAAGTTGAAATACTTGAAAAATGTTTCAAAATCAGCAAAAATGGGGGAAGAAAGGTTGCTACTAATGAAATGCTTGTTCTCGTCTATGACAAAGCTGAGATGAAACGTGGAGAAGTTGTTGGCGTATCTTCATGTGCTGCTTTCCAAAATATCAAAGTTGCTCATTTGCATCCTTTCATTTTTCACCATAAGGCCCTCGCTGGAGGAAAAGGTTTGGACACCCCTGGCATAAAAGGTAACATTTCAAGAGGGGAAATGAACAAACGATCAGTAACTGTTGGGACACGGGGAATGGGTCCAATTAAATGAGCTCTGCTTCTTCCTGCTTCCTTTCGGCCGTGTTGAATTGGGCAATCATGAGAAGTTCCTAAATGGAATTTGTTAAGCAAGTATGAAAGAAAGAAAGCGTCGCCAAAGCTTTGGCGATATTTTTGGATTGGAGACATGGGGTAACAATTGGAGATATGGGGTAACAATTACAAAAGCAATCTTCACTCACTCACTGTACTGCAAAAAAGATAGTGAGGATCATTCATAATACCAAGTATAGACAACATACAAACCTTTATTTTTAATATCACATATTAGTGATGATCATTCATAATGCCAAGTATAGACAACATACAAACCTTTATTTTTAATATCACATATTAGTGATGATCATTCATAATACCAAGTATAGACAACATACAAACCTTTATTTTTAATATCACATATTAGTGATGATCATTCATAATACCAAGTATAGACAACATACAAACCTTTATTTTTAATATCACATATTAGTGATGATCATTCATAATACCAAGTATAGACAACATACAAACCTTTATTTTTAATATCACATATTAGTGATGATCATTCATAATACCAAGTATAGACAACATACAAACCTTTATTTTTAATATCACATATTAGTGATGATCATTCATAATACCAAGTATAGACAACATACAAACCTTTATTTTTAATATCACACATATTAAAATTTGAAGATTTAGTATCTTTTTAAACCGCTAGAATAATGCATAAAGTTAATAATAACTTGTTAGCCAAAAACCTCATACAGTATTTCTCAATCAGAGAGGAGAAATATGATCTTAGAGGAAAATTAAATTTAAAACATTTATATGCTAGAACTACGCTGAAAACCCACAGCATTTCTGTATGTGGAATTAAATTAAATAAAAAAAAACAATACAAGCAGTTGATGTTTGCTAAATACAAGCAGAAGAGTCTTGATCATCACAATCATTGTTCTGTCAGGCTCGTTTTTTTTTTTAGTTTTGTTTTTATATATATATATACATATACATATACATATACATATACATATACATATACATATATACATATATATATACTGTATATATTTTTTGTCTCTTACTGTTATTTATTATGTATTATTACTCTGATTATTATAGAAAACATGACATGGAATGCAGGAAGTGAACAACATGTACTGTACTAGATATAGAATAGGTGGGGGGTAGGATTAAATAAGCTTTGCTTATTCCTACTCATGAGATGTATTCCATCGAAACCTTCATGTTCAAATAAATTAAACCAAACCAAACCAAAGCAGCAATGCATGAACTACACAAGCTCGACTGCAGGAACGATCGTGAGCAAACAATTAGCTTACATGGGAGCTAGTTCAGGCAGGATGCATTGATTGATTGCAGGAAGTTACACAGGCCGTTAACATCACAGGCAGGAGAAAAAAGGAGTACTTGCTTTGCTCACCCACACAGTACGGGTAATCTCTCCTTATTGGAGTGTTTTTTTTAATTACCAGTCATCCATCCATCCATCCATCCATCCATCCATCTTCCTCCACATATCCAAGGTGGGATCGCGGTGGCAGCATCCAAGCAGTGGAGCCCAGACTTCCCTCTCCCCAGCTACTCCGTCCTCCTGGCAGATCCCGAGGTGTTCTCGGGCCAGTTGAGAGACATAGTCTCTCCAAAGTGTCCTGGGTCTTTCCCCGGTCGGACGAGCCCTGAACACCTCCCCAAGGGAGGCATCCTGACCACATGCCTGAGCCACCTCATCTGGCTCCTCTCAATGCGGAAGAGCAGTGCTTCTACTCCGAGTTTCTCCCGGATGACAGAGCTTCTCACCTTATCTCTCAGGGACAGCCAAGCCATCAAGTGTACCCGCCATCTTGTCCTTTGGGTCACTGCCCAAAGGTCATGACCATAGGTGGGGGTAGGTAGAGTTTTGCTTTTGGGCTCAGCGCCCTCTTCACCACAAGTGACCCATGCAGAGTCCGCATCACTGCAGACGCCGCGCCGATCCGCCTCGCCCTCCTTCCCTCACTCGTGAACACGACCCCGAGGTACTTCAACTCATGCCTGACCTGGAGATGGCCCTCCACCCCTTTTTAAAAATGATCAGTCATCTGAGCTATTTTTAATGTTATGGGTTTATTGGTATGACCTCATAATTCCCTAAAATTCCCATGCAGTTCTAGTTATGAATGAAGGTGAACAAGTTGGTGTTGAGCCCACACAGGACTGTTGGCGGGTTGGCGGAGGTCTCAACCCTGCAAGGAGTACAAAATGTGACAATAGGAGGTTTATTGACATCATTTACCACGTGGGGAGGCATGGGGGGGTGGTAGGTTTTAGCTGTAAAAGTGGTGCTAAAGATCAATAGGATGTTGTTGCTCGCGAAGGAAACATGCGTGGAGGTGTCATGGCAGGTTGTCACGAATGATGTTTGTGCTAAAGAGGCGCCTGCGTGCACAAACCGTCAGCAGATGCATGCAGGCTCATTCAAAGAGCGGGGGGGCCTGTGCATGAGCTAATCATACTCAAATCACATGCTAATGCTCCTACTGGGGAATTCAGCAGCAGCTCTGGAGAGGAGGATGTGCACCTCAAATGGGACTATTAATAGAGCCTCCAATCTATATTATTATGCACTTCAAGAAATGACATCAACTATTTGGGTCGGCGGGAAAAAAAAAACTAAGAAGGACAAGAAAACACAACAACAGACGTGAAGAAATTGAGCAAAGTTATATGAAAATGATTTGGGCAGCGCTTTAATTAACAGAGCAGCTTTTGAAATGACTGAAAGGAAGACAATGACCACGCTGACACTGTCTGAGGGATGGCAAAGCCTCATTATCACACCCCCCAACTCCTTGATTGTCTAAATAGGATTCATCGGATAAATAAAAGCACCGGCGACTGGGAACGTTCAAAGGAAATTATTTTGGAACCACAAAAATGATCAAAGCGTCGTCTCTCGTGACCTCTCTGGTCCAGCAGCCCACCCCCAAAACACAGCGACTTCAATCTGCCTCACTGGGCTTCCTTTCTAACGCACTCATTCAAACACACACGCACGCACACACGCACGCACACACGCTGCAACAAGCAAAACAGCGACTCCACCCTCAACATCTGTCTCTCTCAGGGGACCACAGCAGACACGTGTTAACCCCCATCCCTGCTCAGGATGCCAAGAGGGGGAGGAGCCACCTGATGTGGCCCAGCAAGGTGCACTGTATTTGGGCACACGCTCCGAGCGGCCGGTGTGACGCCACGGAGGTCTCTGGCAAACATTTTGCACTCTTCAAAGGCCGGGGTGCTGGCATTTGAAAAAGTTTTTTGTGTTCTAGATGTGTTTTTTCCCCTCATTGAGGAGCATTTGGCACAACATCCTTCCACTTAAAGTGCATGTTTGTTTACAAGTGAGCTCAGGGGAAATTACGACAGGCCGTGAACGTCACAGGCAAGAGAAAAAAGGAGCGCTTGATTTGCTTGCTTTTGCAAAGTTAGCTAGCAAATTGTTGCACTCCTGACAAACGTCAACAGGATAAGCGGTTAGAAAATGATTGGATGAAGACTGAGGGGCCGCTGTAGCCAAGTGGAGACTGGGCTGTAATACTACAGCATCCAGCTAGCAGGTGTCAGAAGGGATGGCACAAGAGAAAAAAGATTCTCACTATAATAAATGGATCAATAAAAATAACCTTCGCCCCAACAGTCAACACTCACTGAGACGTTTGGTGGACAATGTAAAACAAACGGAACAGCGGTACATTGTGTGCGTTCACAGAAAGTCACGGCAAAAGAAATGCTGCTCTTTAATAAAGTTGAGAAGGCAGCATTTCGAGAAATGCTGCAAATGTCTGACAGTATGAATTGTGTGTGATTGAAATTACAATTTCACACCTTTACAAGATTGAAAGCTGACATACTAAAAGACCTTTTGTATTACAGTAGTACCTCGCATAACGTAAACCTCCTTTTACGTAAATTCCACTGAACGAAAAGAATTTATGTAAATTTTTCACATCGTATTACGTAAGGAATTCCATATAACGTAAAGCGTCAAGTCCGTGCAAGCGACAGAGAGACTAACAGAGTACACTTGGTGACGCCTTCTGGCTTCACGCTCTCATTAGCTGATTATCGGGGCGCCACCTACGCTCTCATCTCATTGGATGATGATCGGGGCACCGCCTACGCTCTCATCTCATTGGTTGACTTATCCAGCGCGTCCATGTTTGTATGTGAGCTCCCTTCCTCATCTTAGTCGCCCTTAAACTAGTTTGCACGCATTAAAATCTCTTTTTAATTTGTTTACTTTTCTTTGTGTTAAAATGAGCGGAGTCATGGGCCCTAAACCAAGTGTAAGTGAGAAGAAAAAAGGAAAAAGTTGTCAATCGAAACAAAGCAGGAAATGATCCAGAAGCATGACGGTGGTATGAAATGAAGTGATGTTGCTAGACTATACGGCCGTTCCCCATTGAACATTATACCTTATTTACCTTATTTTATATTGGAATGTTACTGTACTATGTTTATGCTAACGTTTTCTTATATTTTCCCACCATATTTGGTGGACTTTTAATATTTTGAAGGGCCAAAGGTGTGAGTTTGGGAAGATCTTGGAACGGATTAGGCTATTTACATGTATTTTACGCTTCGTATAACATAAAATCCCTATAACATAAAGGTTCTTGGAACGGATTATTTACGTTGTAGGGGCGTCTACTCTATTTTTTATATTACCATAATATTAGTGGTTTATTTAGTCTCTAAAATGTTGACAATAATATCGTTTAGCGTCAATTTGTGGGAAAATAAACATATCAAAATGCACCCGCATTGTTTTGTGACACAGTTAATCCAGTTATATATTTTTTTTGTACTTTTCTTAATGTTAAAATCTTGTCTCATCTCAATCTCGTGGACCCAATCTTGTGCATGGTCTCGTCTGACACCCCTATTTGGTAGTGATGAAGACACCCATAGGGTATCCATTCCAGGGACTACAAATAGTACCTAATAGTACCTGGTTTTCCACTAGCAAGTAGAACCCAGTGGACACTTTGCAGCTTGATGTTCCCATAACCATGAAACGCAATCTGATGCAGGCGCCCATTAGCATATGTCCAATACAAGGTTAGGCTGCCCCATTGATTGCCCCCACTACCCCAAAATCCGTCACCTGGGCTCCTCAAAGCAGCGCCAGTGGCTTAATTACTGGCTCTCACACTCCCTGTGCTCCTCTTAGCCGTCGGGCAGTACTGAAACTATTTGCGTCAATAGTTCTTTAAGTTGAATGGTAAATGGTAAAGACACAGCGGCCCGCCATGGCTTATATTATCAATGACAATGGGTTAGGCTGCATTTCTCCTCCCACTATTAAAGTCCCTTTGTGGCAGCGCCATGCTCTTTAGGGACAACAGCACATTTGTCCTCTTCATTAATGTCACTTCCCTAAAGCAACACATCATCACAGTGCAAAGCTTGGTCAAACTGTAATTGAAAAGGCCCAAGGGGAATTCCTCAGGTTTTGTAGCGCGTGGGAGGGTTGGGGGGGGGGGGGATTCCCAGATTCCCTTCACCCGAGCCACTCTACATCCATCAATGTTGAGTTAGTCCCCGGAGGGGGGGGGGGGGGGGGTGGACTCCAGCGCAAAGCACATAGAGAATCATGTCAGGTACACGAGTATGGCGTCTTCCTGTTTGCCATGAGACCCAGTCTGACACGCTGGGCAAATGGACCCACTTCAAGAGGGGACGGGATCAGAAACAGAACCCTTCCTTCAGATGTGGACTTCACAGACCCGATTACACAGCCGCCTCACCATGCATACTGCAACAGATAAAATGAAATACTGGCGATTAGGCGTCGCTTTGAAAGCCTCCTGGATCGCCATCACTGCCTTGCGTTTTTCTATCATCCCACCTCAAACATAATGCACAAAAACTTAGCAACTAAATTGTTGCTAATGAAACGTGAGAGTTTGGAGACAACAGGGCTCCTCTTTACAATGTTTGTTTTATTTGTCAAATCTGAGGCTTGCTGCTCTTTAGGCTGTCCTGATCAAAGCCTGAACATCCCCCAACAAACGCTTCAAAAAGCTTTCTGGAAAATGGAAATCATTAAAATCTTTTCTAAAAGACGCCTTAGAAGTGCTAGGAGACCAGAAAAGGGAGATTTCTGCTGCATGAAAGCCATGAGGTCTTCCTTGCAGTAAGAGGACCACTTTCAATCCTCGATGGTTCCGGATTTATTTATTTTCAATTCATCGAGCTGTATTATTATTTCTATTTACAGTATATTCATTTCGATTGTATCGTGGGGTGTCACAAGATCTTGCAAGATCAAAATGTGACAAGAGTTCTCTTTCCGAAAAAACATGTCTCGTGGGCACTAGACCTGGGATGATAAATCAAGGAATTCATCACACAATAAAAAAGAATCAATATAAGCAGATAATCAATATGCTGCCATGTGCATGCGTGTCTGGCATGTCTGGCGTGTCTGTGCATTGCTTTCAGCACCATAGAACACTGGCATGAACGGAGTGAGCCCTTCTGTCAGTCAGATGGTCTCTTTGTCTTGTGGGTGGAGGCTAGCGTACACACAGAGTGTAGAAAAGTGTAACGTAGAATTGAAATTAGTAGATTGTAATATAGTGTCATATAGATTTGTTAGATTTTTGTTAAGCATGAGGAAACAAATGAAAAACTTGCAAACTTAGCAAGTGTGAATGTTTTAATATGACTGTTCCTTTTTATTTTATGATTATTTTTTTCTTTGCGCTGCATGTCAATCCCCACTGAAATCCTCCCGGATGACTTGTTTATTCATAGCGTGAGTGAATCATAGACGATACGATGTGAGTGGATGAGCTGATAGGAGAGCAGTGGAGTAGATTTCCCAGAAAGTGCGCCTCATCACTGTCAGGAAGAAACAACATGATGATGAAAAGACAGAGGAAGAAAGCAGCATCCACAAGGGCAAACTGTGTTGCTTCAAAAGATAAACATGCATTAAAAATGAGAAGAGGCGGGGCTTTCCCTGCAAGGCCACCGCTCATTGGCTGTTCGGTTTTTGGGAGAACGTGTGAATATGGCTTGAGGGAGATGAGTGTTCTCCGGGCTTGGGAGTAGACCTTCATGCTCACATACCTCCTGCATATGATAGATAGGCAGATAGACCGATGGATAGATGACAGACCTACAGATAGACAGATAGATAGACAGATAGACAGACAGATAGATAGACAGACAGATAGATAGATGGATAAATGGACAAACTGACAGATAGATAGACAGATAGACCGATGGATAGATGGACAGACTGACAGATAGATAGACAGATAGACCGATGGATAGATGGACAGACTGACAGGTAGATAGACAGATAGACCCATAAATAGATGGACAGACTGACAGATAGATAGACAGATAGACCCATGATGATTAGGTATGATTAAGGTATGGGTTACGATTGAGGTATGGGTTATGATTGAGGTATGGGTTTGATTGAGGTATGGGTTATAATTGCAGTATGAGTTAAGATTATTGTATGGGTTATGATTGCTGTATGGGTATAATCGAGGTATGGGTTAAGATTGAGGTAGGGGTTATGATTGAGGTACGAGTTAAGATTGCGATATGGGTTTTGATTGAGGTATGGGTTTTGATTGCGGTATGCGTTAAGATTGCTGTATGGGTTAAGATTGAGGTACGGGTTATGATTGAGGTATGGGTTAAGATTGCGGTATGGGTTAAGATTGCGGTACGGGTTACGTTTGAGGTATGGGTTATGATGCTGTATGGGTTATGATTAAGGTATGGGTTATGATTGCAGTATGGGTTATGATTAAGGTATGGGTTAAGATTGAGGTATGGGTTATGATTGAGGTATGGGTTTGATTGAGGTATGGGTTATGATTGCGGTATGAGTTAAGATTATTGTATGGGTTATGATTGCTGTATGTGTATAATTGAGGTATGAGTTAAGATTGAGGTATGGGTTATGATTGAGGTATGGGTTTGTTTGAGGTATTGAGGTATGGGTTAAGATTGTGATATGGGTTAAGATTCCAGTATGGTTTAAGATTGCGGTATGGGTTAAGATTGAGGTATGGGTTAAGATTGAAGTATGGGTTATGATTGAGGTATGGGTTAAGATTGCTGTATGGGTTATGATTCCAGGATGACTTAAGATTGCAGTATGAGTTATGATTGAGGTATGGGTTAAGATTGAAGTATGGGTTATGATTGAGGTATGGGTTACGTTTGAGGTATGGGTTATGATTGCTGTATGGGTTATGATTGAGGTATGGGTTATGATTACAGTATGGTTTATGATTAAGGTATGGGTTAAGATGTTAAGATGTTGATTGAGGTATGAGTTATGATTGAGATATGGGTTAAGATTGCGGTATGGGTTATGTTTGAGTTGTGGGATTGGTTGAGGTATGGGTTGTGATTCCAGTATGGCTTAAGATTGCGGTATGGGTTATGATTGTGGTATGGGTTAAGATTGAAGTATGGCTTATGATTGAGGTATGGGTTATGTTTGAGGTGTGGGTTTGATTGATGTATGGGTTATGATTGTGGTATGAGTTAAGATTGTTGTATTGGTTATGATTGAGGTATGGGTTAAGATTGCGGTATGGGTTAAGATTGAGGTATGGGTTATGATTGAGGTATGAGTTTGATTGAGGTATGGGTTATGATTGAGATATGGGTTATGATTCCAGTATGGCTTAAGATTTCGGTGTAGGTTATGATTGAGGTATGGGTTAAGATTTCGGTATGGGTTAAGATTGAGGCATGGGTTATGATTGAGGTATGGGTTAAGATTGAAGCATGGGTTAAGATTGAGGTATGGGTTATGATGGGTTAAGATTGTGTGCAGACAGTTGGAGTGATGGAAGTAGAGAAATGCAAGCGTTCGTGGAAGCTGCTTAAGGATAATCAATACATTTCAGAATACAAATAAAGATTCCAAATAATCCCAAAGCCAAAACCTACATCGCTCTCACTCGCTGGCATTTGTGTGCTTAATTAAGACATGTCATTTCATTCATGCACTGGCTCCTCTTGGAAATAATTCATAACGGCCACCACCTTGGACAAAACAAGTCATCGCAATTTGAAATAAGACTAGAAATAATCCACAAAAGCAGCAAAATTGCACTTGTACAGCACTAAAGAAATGATGGCACAAGCAAACAGGTCATAGCACGCCTGCTCCGTGTCAACCTACACCAGCGGGGGCACACTGATGGAGGGGGAATTCTTACCTAAGTCCAGCACGGCACTAATGTCCTACAAGTACATCCTATAATATTCATGAATTATACCCTGAATAGTTCAAGATTCAAGAGTTTTATTGTCATATGCATAGTAAAACAGCAGTTATACTATGCAATGAATTCTTATTCTGTTCATTCTCCCAAGAAAAGAAAGAAGACACAAGACAAAGAATAAGAAGATGAGAAACATAAATACCAATAAATTAAGCAACAACAACAGAAGAGACATTAATACAAATAAATAATACAAATAAATCAATCAATCAATAAATAAAGTGCTTTGAGTGTGTGTGCTTCGTTGAGAAGTCTGATGGCCTGTGGGTAAAAGCTGTTTGCCAGCCTTGTGGTCCTGGACTACAAACTCCTGTAGCGTCTGCCTGACGGTAGGAGTGTGAAGAATGAGTATTGTGGATGTGTGCTGTCCTTGATGAAGTTGTGTGTTCTGCGTAGGACTCTAGTTTTATAAATGTCTTGCAGTGAGGGGAGGGCTGCCCCAACCATGTTCTGTGAGGTTTTGATCACCCGCTGGAGTGCCTTCCTATCACGTGTTGTACAGTTACCGTACCAAACAGTGATGGAGGCGGTAAGGACACTTTCCATAGTGCATCTGTAGAAGCAACTCAGGATTGTGGTGGACATGCCAAATTTCCTCAGTCTTCTCAGGAAGTACAGTCTCCTTTGGGACTTCTTCATAATTTGTTGGGTGTTGTGAGACCAAGTGAGGTCCTCGCTGATGTGTGTGCCAAGGAACTTGAAGGTTTTCACCCTCTCCACCTCAGTCTCATCAATAAACAGGGGTCTATGCGGCTCCTTTTCCCTTGTTCTTGGGTCAATGATCATCTCTTTAGTCTTATCTGTATTGAGAAGGAGATTGTTATCACAACACCAAGCTATGAGGTCTGCCACCTCTCTTCTGTATGATGTTTCAACACCACCAGTGATCAGACCGATGACTGTAGTGTCATCCGCAAATTTAATGATGCTGGTGTTGTTCTGGGAGGCCACGCAATCGTAGGTGA
Source organism: Dunckerocampus dactyliophorus (assembly GCF_027744805.1). NCBI lineage: Eukaryota > Metazoa > Chordata > Actinopteri > Syngnathiformes > Syngnathidae > Dunckerocampus > Dunckerocampus dactyliophorus. Next base: position 355,074 of record NC_072829.1, on the reverse strand, counting down.
AGAGCGTGTAGAGGAGCGGACTCAGCACACACCCCTGTGGGGTCCCAGTGATCACAATTCTTGAGCTGGATGTGCGATTGTGGACTCTGACTGACTGGGGCGTGCCTGTTAGAAAGTTAAACACCCAGTTATAGAGGGAGGGTGACAGGCCAAGTGTGAGGAGCTTATTTGTGAGTTTGTGGGGGCTGACTGTATTAAAAGCAGAGCTATAGTCTATAAATGGCATTCTGACATATGTGTCCTGGCCCTGTAGGTGAGAAAGGGCTGTGTGGATGGCAGTGTTGACTGCATCATCTGTGGACCGGTTCTGGCAATATGCAAACTGTAGAGGGTCCACAGTTGCCGGGATGCTGTTTTTGATGTGGGTCATGACTATTCTTTCAAAGCACTTCATTACAATAGGAGTGAGTGCTATAGGGCGATAGTCATTCAAGCAGGTCACGTTGCTCTTCTTGGGTACGGGCACTATGGTGGTGGACTTAAAGCAGGTCGGTACAGATGCTTGTGCAAGCGACAGGTTAAATATGTCAGCAAGCACATCAGCTAGCTCTGATGAGCAAACTCGAAGTGCACGTTCTGAGATGTTGTCTGGGCCTGCTGCTTTTTGTGGGTTTGTTTTGTTCAGAACCCTGCGCACATCAGCTGATGTCACCATGAGAGGTGAGTCCTGTGTGCTCCCCAAGTCCAGCCACCCTCTCTGCTCATCAGGAGTTTGGGTGTCAAAGCGGGCATAGAACTCATTCAACTCATCTGGAAGTGTGGTTTGGCTGGACGTGGCTACGCTACTCCGCTGTCGATAGTCTGTGATGTGCTGGAGCCTCGCCCACATGCGCCGAGGGTCTGAGGTGGAATAGTAGCCCTCCAGCTTCTGTCTGTACTGTCTTTTGGCCTCTCGTATGGATCTCGTCAGGTCATATCTGGCCTTTTTATAGTCCTCAACGGTGCCCATGACAAATGCAGTCGAACGAGCACGTAGCTTAGCCCTTACATCACAGTTCATCCAGGGTTTTTGATTGGGGTATTTCCTGTAATACTTGGTGGTAGTAACAGTCTCTATGCATGTGCTAATGTAGCCAGTAACAGCAGAAGCATATTCATCCAAATCAACAGTACAATCTTCCCTCCCCGCTGCAGTTTTAAACACATCCCAGTTTGTGCAGCCAAAGCAGTCCTGAAGTACTTGATCAGTTTCTTCATTCCACACTTTAACTGCTATACTTACAGGGGGAGCTTGTTTAAGAAGTTGTCTGTATGTTGGATAAAGGAATATGGAGATGTGGTCGGCCTTTCCAAAGTGGGGTCTTGGAACAGCCTTCAAAGCACCTTTCATGTTGCTGTAGACTTGGTCCAGGATGTTATTTTCCCTTGTGGGAAAGCTCACATGCTGGTAATATTTGGGGAGAACAGTCCTGAGGTTACAGTGGTTGAAATCGCCAGATATAATGAATACAGCGTCCGGGTGTTTAGTCTCGTGTTTATCAATGATGTCATGCAGGAGGCCTTGTGCGTTAGCGGTGTTAGCTCGTGGTGGAATGTAAACAGCAGTTAAATACACAGCGCTAAACTCACAAGGCAAATAAAAAGGTCTGCATTTCACCATCAGCAGCTCAATGTCCTGCGAGCAATGCTTTTCCATCGTCTGTACGTCTATGCACCACCGTTTGTTTACGTAAACACAGACGCCGCCACCTCTGTGTTTACCACGCTAAAGTCCGATCTCCCCGGTAAGCAGCAAATGTTTCCAACTGGATCGCCGAGTCCGGTATATCCTCCGTCAGCCAGGTTTCTGTGAAGGTGAGCACACAGCATTCTCTGATCTCACGTTGAGCTGTAATCCTTGCTCTTAGTTCGCCTATCTTGTTTTCAAGAGTGCGGACGTAGTGTGAATACATCCTATAATATTCATACATTATATTCATGCATTATACCCTGAATAGTGTGAATACATCCTATAATATTCATACATTATACTCTGAAAAATGAAGGAAAAAGTAGAAAGGTTTTGAGGGTACTAGGGTGCACACCTCTATCCATCACTTTATGCATAATTGCCATCAAAAAAGGGAATCAGCTGCACATATTATATATTAATAACACATATTGGCATTGTGTTGCTGGTAAACAACACATACAATTCAATGGCACCCATTGCTTTGTCACACAAGAGCTCTGCTCAGACTGAAAACTGACAAGTTTAGACACACAAACAAGATTACCTTCAGCTAAACACGTCCTCCTTTTATCCCCATGTCATCCTTGAGGAATAATTAATAGCTTGATGATGATTTTATAGCTAATAATAATAGTAATAATAGTAATAATGTATGTACGGTACAAAGCGCAAGTGATGATGCTCACATGAATGGAGAAGGATGAGAGTGTGTGTGGGCGGGGGTACTAAAGGGCAGGGGGAAAAAGGGGAACATGAGATGCCAAGCAGGTCAGGCAGCATCAGCACCAATGGCTTGACCTAAGGGTGCGTGGGGGGGTCACACAGCCAAAGAAAGCGACACTCGGTCAACATGGTCATTACCGTGGCTGAGACTCAAGGCCCACGATGACTGCAAAAACCTGCAGACGCTGCCCATGAGTGCACATTACGGCCAAGATGTCACGCGCCGTTATGATGATGCAGAAAATCCCCAAAAACCCGCAGTAACAAATCAACCCCCCCACATGCCCACCACCACCCAACTGCTGACGCACAGCTGGAGCTGGAAACCCTGCTGCGGGTGCCCAAGATGAATTGGCTTTATTATTTACATTAGCTGGATGTCAAGCCCAAAATGGCTGCTTGTTGCTAGGCAGAGAGCACATGTCCCGGATGATGGCGGGGGCTGATGAATAAGTGGCAGAGCCAAGGACCACACCATGCTGGGAGGAAGGGCGTGGCACCAGCTTTGGAATATGGAGAATATGTTTCATAACCTCTATTGTGTGGTCTGCAAAACGGCTATGAGAAAAGACGTTTGAGGCTTGGAACGTGTCTTGGCTCGCTTCAATCTTCGTTGCACAAATCTCACTAACCAACAACAGGATCCCTAAAAGTACTGCAGGCGTACCTAATCGACTAGCCTCAAATCAAATACAACCTTTAATCGTCAACAACTTTGGCTTTTATTACTTATGCTGCAGCACCAACTTATCAACTAAGTCATGAAATATACACGATCACTTTTAGCCGTCAGCACCCAGAAAAACTTACACTTTCCCCCCCCTTAGGTCCCAAAATGCTCCATCTCATTAAAGTGTAAGTGGAATGGAAATTTCACCACAGGAATAGATTTGATGTGGTCAAATTTCCATTTTCCTTGTATTTAATCTTTAATGTTCTTTTTTCATAAGAATCCCTGATTTTTTTGTAATGGGGAAATCACAAAATATGACCAAAAAAAAGTGAAATATTTGAGATGAGATGTTTTGATGCTTTATTACTTTTGGAAGAATGACTTTTACTTGCTACTTTAAGCCTTAGGTCCCAGTCCTAAAAGTAAATGAGTAATTAAGTAATTAAATGTATTGTGCACTTTTTGCAAGATATATATATATATACATACACACGTGTATGTCCTGAGGGTAAAGAGTGAAGGCATTTATGCACATCTTTGTTGCAGCAAAAAGTGGGGGATGATGACATTTTAAAAAGAGCAGCAAGAACAAGCACAGCCATGAAGACTTTGCTGGTCAGACAAACCTGACAAGCGCCATAAAGATACTGAATGTTGCATGTGCCTTTTTCAGAGAGCTGTCTTAAATGAAACGGCTCAAAAGCCCAAAAAGCACATCAACAATATGCGAATGTCCCAGGAGTTGCGTAAACAAGTTGAGCATACTCCTGCTCTTGCATTGAAGCACGTCACCGTTTCAACACACCGCGTGCAAGATCAACATCAGCTGCTCTACGTGACGTTTTGGACACACAAACTACCATCTTGCATGGAAACCTTTCAAGTTGTAATGAATGGAAAGCCAATTCATGTGGTGTGAATATGTTGAACGGTGTGTGGTCATTGGAAGCAAAGAGTTGAAAGTTATGTTAAATGAGGGTCATGTGTTTGATGAATGACACGTGCTTTGTACAGTCGAGAAAAACGCTGACATCCACAAAGCAGCTACAAAGTTAGGCTTCTAGCAATGGTTCACAAAAATGTCACATTTGGGACCTCCACAACACACCCACGCGCACACACACGTGCACACGTACATTTAATCATCATATTAGCTGATAAAAGTGGCCACTTGGTGCGTGATCACCTGCTCTTTTGATGTGGAGTATTGCTGTGCACGTTTGAAACTAAAAATGGAAGAAATGACAGAAGCAACGCAGACGTGGTCACCACCTTGATATTCTCTTTTGTTTCTTAAACATGTAAGCACACTTTCCACACACAACATTGGGTACCAGCGGTGCAGTATGTACAGGATGGGCTCATCACACTCGGATGCAAATTCCACCTCAAGATGGAAGTGTAGTTTACTTTAATACTCTTCTTACTGCGTGCAAGATGACACAAGTTTACAGTGAAATAGCTCGACAGTGTGCTGATTGTGTCCACAACACGGAAGCAATTATGAAAAACATGGAGCTAAAGTGTCATGCATACAAAGTAAAAACATCAGAAGCATGAAAGGTCTTCAAGTGCTGCTATCATGGATATCAGTGATATCATTGTGAATGGCTCGGAAATAAACACGTTTTCCGGGTGAATATACTAATCATGTGTGCATCACACAATTGAATATCATCAATAATCAATCGGCACGTGCCTCCTTGCTGGAGGGGAAGAAAAAAACGGGGCCGTGACGCCACCACACGCACACGTGCAGCTAATTACGGAGTTCCTTTAGACACGCAACAGAACCAAACAACGGACACGCAGGAGAAAATCATGCACGATCTTAAAATTGTGAATATTTCATGTAAAAAAAGAAATGCAATGATTGGGTTCCATCAAAGAGAATATATAGAGCCTTTAATAAAATATAGAATACGTTATTTTATGTACAGTAGAGTGGAAGTGAAGGCTAATTAAACATCTTTCATTTTCACCGTGCACAAATCCACGAGTGCTGA